>NW_020837993.1:1415759-1630072 GCF_003676395.1 Aethalodelphis obliquidens
ATACTTTTACATGTACCTGTCCAGTTTTCCCAGCACCACTTATTGAAGAGGCTATCCTTTCTCCACTGTATATTCCTGCCTCCTTTATCAAAGATAAGGTGACCATATGTGTGTGGGTTTATCTCTGGGCTTTCTATCCTGTTCCATTGATCTATCTTTTTGTTTTTGTGCCAGTACCATACTGTCTTGATTACTGTAGCTTTGTAGTATAGTCTGAAGTCAGGAAGCCTGATTCCTCCAGCTCCATTTTTCATTCTCAAGATTGCTTTGGCTATTCGGGGTCTTTTGTGTTTCCATACAAATTGTGAAATTTTTTGTTCTAGTTCTGTGAAAAATGCCAGTGGTAGTTTGATAGGGATTGCATTGAATCTGTAGATTGCTTTGGGTAGTAGAGTCATTTTCACAATGTTGATTCTTCCAATCCAAGAACAAGGTATATCTCTCCATCTATTTGTATCATCTTTAATTTCTTTCATCAGTGTCTTATAATTTTCTGCATACAGGTCTTTTGTCTCCTTAGGTAGGTTTATTCCTAGATATTTTATTCTTTTTGTTGCAGTGGTAAATGGGAGTGTTTTCTTGTTTTCACTTTCAGATTTTTCATCATTAGTGTATAGGAATGCCAGAGATTTCTGTGCATTAATTTTGCATTAATTAATGCTACTTTGCTACTTTACCAAATTCATTGATTAGCTCTAGTAGTTTTCTGGAAGCATCTTTCTAGTAGCATCTTTAGGATTCTCTATGTATAGTATCATGTCATCTGCACACAGTGACAGCTTTACTTCTTTTCCAATTTGGATTCCTTTTATTTCATTTTCTTCTCTGATTGCTGTGGCTAAAACTTCCAAAACTATGTTGAATAAGAGAGGTGAGAGTGGGCAACCTTGTCTTGTTCCTGATCTTAGTGGAAATGCTTTCAGTTTTTCACCACTGAGGACGATGTTGGCTGTGGGTTTGTCATATATGGCCTTTATTATGTTGAGGAAATTTCCCTCTATGCCTCCTTTCTGCAGGGTTTTTATCATAAATGGGTGTTGAATTTTGTCAAAAGCTTTCTCTGCATCTATTGAGATGATCATATGGTTTTTCTCCTTCAATTTGTCAATATGGTGTATCACGTTGATTGATTTGCGTATATTGAAGAATCCTTGCATTCCTGGAATAAACCCCACTTTATCATGGTGTATGATCCTTTTAATGTGCTGTTGGATTCTGTTTGCTAGTATTTTGTTGAGGATTTTTGCATCTATGTTCATCAGTGATATTGGCCTGTAATTTTCTTTCTTTGTGACATCCTTGTCTGGTTTTGGTATCAGGGTGATGGTGGCCTCATAAAATGAGTTTGGGAGTATTCCTCCCTGTGCTATATTTTGGAAGAGTTTGAGAAGGATAGGTGTTAGCTCTTCTCTAAATGTTTGATAGAATTTGCCTGTGAAGCCATCTGGTCCTGGGCTTTTGTTTGTTGGAAGATTTTTAATCACAGTTTCAATTTCAGTGCTTGTGATTGGTCTGTTCATATTTTCTATTTCTTCGTGATTCAGTCTTGGCAGGTTGTGCATTTCTAAGAATTTGTCCATTTCTTCCAGGTTGTTCATTTTATTGGCATAGAGTTGCTTGTAGTAGTCTCTCATGATCTTTTGTATTTCTGCAGTGTCAGTTGTTACTTCTCCTTTTTCATTTCTAATTCTATTGATTTGAGTCTTCTCCCTTTTTTTCTTGATAAGTCTGGCTAATGGTTTATCAATTTTGTTTATCGTTTCAAAGAGCTAGCTTTTAGTTTTATTGAACTTTGCTATCATTTCATTCATTTTTTTCCATTTATTTCTGATCTTATCTTTATGATTTCCTTCCTTCTGATAACTTTGGGGGTTTTTGTTCTTCTTTCTCTAATTGCTTTAGGTGCAAGGTTAGGTTGTTTATTCGAGATGTTTCCTGTTTCTTAAGGTAGGATTGTATTGTTATAAACTTCCCTCTTAGAACTGCTTTTGCTGCATCACATAGGTTTTGGGTCGTCGTGTCTCCATTGTCATGTGTTTCTAGGTATTTTTTTATTTCCTCTTTGATTTCTTCAGTGATAACTTCGTTATTAAATAGTGTATTGTTTAGCCTCCATGTGTTTGTATTTTTTTAAGATCTTTTCCTGTAATTGATATCTAGTCTCATAGCGTTGTGGTCGGAAAAGATACTTGATACAATTTCAATTTTCTTAAATTTACCAAGGCTTGATTTGTGACCCAAGATATGATCTATCTTGGAGAATGTTCCATGAGCACTTGAGAAAAATGTGTATTCTGTTGTTTTTGGATGAAATGTCCTATAAGTATCAATTAAGTCTATCTTGTTTAATGTATCATTTAAAGCTTGTGTTTCCTTATTTATTTTCATTTTGGATGATCTGTCCTTTGGTGAAAGTGGGGTGTTAAAGTCCCCTACTATGAATGTGTTACTGTCAATTTCCCCTTTTATGGTTGTTAGTATTTGCCTTATGTAGTGAGGTGCTCCTATGTTGGGTGCATAAATATTTACAATTGTTATATCTTCTTCTTGGATCGATCCCTTGATCATTATGTAGTGTCCTTCTTTTTCTCTTCTAATAGTCTTTATTTTAAAGTCTTTATTTTGTCTAATATGAGAATTGCTACTCCAGTGTTCTTTTGGTTTCTATTTGCATGGAATATCTTTTTCCATCCCCTTACTTTCAGTCTGTATGTCTCTAGGTCTGAAGTGGGTCTCTTCTAGGCAGCATATATATGGGTCTTGTTTTTGTATCCATTCAGCCAATCTGTGTCTTTTGGTGGGAGCATTTAGTCCATTTACATTTAAGGTAATTATCGATATGTGTGTTCCCATTCCCATTTTCTTAATTGTTTTGGGTTCTTTATTGTAGGTCTTTTCCTTCTCTTGTGTTTCTTGCCTAGAGAAGTGCCTTTCACATTTGTTGTAAAGATGGTTTGGTGGTGCTGAACTCTCTCAGCTTTTGCTTGCCTGTGAAGGTTTTAATTTCTCCATCAAATCTGAATGAGATCCTTGCTGGGTAGAGTAATCTTGGTTGCAGGTTTTTCTCCTTCATTACTTTAAATATGTCCTGCCAGTCCCTTCTGGCTTGCAGAGTTTCTGCTGTAAGATCATCAGTTAACCTTGTGGGGATTCCCTTGTGTGTTATTTGTTGTTTTTCCCTTGCTGCTTTTAATATGTTTTCTTTGTATTTAATTTTTGACAGTTTGATTAATATGTATCTTGGTGTATTTCTCCTTGGATTTCTCCTGTATGGGACTCTCTGTACTTCCTGGACTTGACTGACAATTTCCTTTCCCAAATTAGGGAAGTTTTCAACTAAAATCTCTTCAAATATTTTCTCAGTCCCTTTCTTTTTCTCTTCTTCTTCTAGAACCCCTGTAATTCGAATGTTGGTGCGTTTAATGTTGTCCCAGAGGTCTCTGAGACTGTCCTCAATTCTTTTCATTCTTTTTTCTTTATTCTGCTCTGCAGTAGTTATTTCCACTCTTTTATCTTCCAGGTCACTTATCCGTTCTTCTGCCTCAGTTATTCTGCTATTGATCCCGTCTAGAGTATTTTTTTTGTGTGTGTGTGGTATGTGGGCCTCTCACTGTTGTGACCTCTCCCGTTGCGGAGCACAGGCTCCGGACGCGCAGGCTCAGCGGCTATGGCTCACGGGCCCAGCCGCTCCACAGCATGTGGGATCTTCCTGGACCGGGACACAAACCTGTGTCCCCTGCATCGGCAGGCGGACTGTCAACCACTGTGCCACCAGGGAAGCCCCTAGAGTATTTTTAATTTCATTTATTGTGTTGTTCATCATTGCTTGTTTCATCTTTAGTTCTTCTAGGTCCTTTTTAAATGTTTCTTGCATTTTTTCTATTCTATTTCCAAGATTTTGGATCATCTTTACTATCATTATTCTGAATTCTTTTTCAGGTAGACTGCCTATTTCCTCTTCATTTGTTAGGTCTGGTGGGTTTTTATCTTGCTCCTTCATCTACTGTGTGTTTTTCTGTCTTCTCATTTTGCTTATCTTACTGTGTTTGGGGTCTCCTTTTTGCAGGATGCAGGTTCGTAGTTCCCGTTGTTTTTGGTGTCTGTCCCCAGTGGCTAAAGTTGGTTCAGTGGATTTTGTAGGCTTCCTGGTGGAGGGGACTAGTGCCTGTGTTCTGGTGGATGAGGTTGGATCTTGTCTTTCTGGTGGGCAGGTCCACATCTGGTGGTGTGTTTTGGGGTGTCTGTGGACTTCTTATGATTTTAGGCAGCCTCTCTGCTAATGGGTGGGGTTGTGTTCCTGTCTTGCTAGTTGTTTGGCATAGGGTGTCCAGCACTGTAACTTGCTGGTCGTTGAGTGAAGCTGGGTGCTGGTGTTGAGATGGAGATCTCTGGGAGATTTTCGCCATTTAATATTATGTGGAGTTGGGAAGTCTCTTGTGGGCCAGTGTCCTGAAGTTGGCTCTCCCACCTCAGAGGCATAGCACTGAGTCCTGGCTGCAGCATCAAGAGCCTTTCATCCACATGGCTCAGAATAAAAGGGAGAAAAAGTAGAAAGAAAGAGTTAGTAGAAGAAAGAAGGAGAGAGAGAGAGAGAGAGAGAGAGAGAGAGAAGAAAGAAAGAAAGGAGGAAAGAAAAAGGAAAGAAGGAAGGCAGGAAGGAGGAAAGAAGGGAGGGAGGGAGGGAGGAAGGAAAGAAGGAAGGAAGGAGGGAAGGAAGGAAGGAAGGAAAGAAAGAAAATAAAAGAAAAATTAAATAAAATAAAGTTATTAAAAAATAAGAAAAACTTTTTTAAAAAAGAAAAAAAAAAAGGACAGGTAGAACCCTAGGACAAATGGTGGAAGCAAAGCTATACAGACAAAATCTCACACAGAAGCATACACATACACACTCATAAAAAGAGGAAAAGGGGAAAAAATCATAAATCTTGCTCTCAAAGTCCACCTCCTCAATTTGGGATGATTCGTTGTCTATTCATGTATTCCACAGATGCAGGGTACGTCAAGTTGATTGTGGAGCTTTAATCCGCTGCTTCTGAGGCTGCTGGGAGGGATTTCCCTTTTTCTTCTTTGTTCTCACAACTCCCGGGCTCAGCTTTGGATTTGGCCCCGCCTCTGCGTGTAGGTCGCCGGAGAGCATCTGTTCTTCGCTCAGACAGGACTGGGTGAAAGGAGCGTCTGTTTCGGGGACTCTGGCTCACTCAGGCCGGGGGAGGGAGGGGCACGGAGTGCGGGGCGAGCCTGCGGCGGCAGAGGCCGGCGTGACGTTGCATGAGCCTGAGGCACGCCGTGCGTTCTCCCGGGGAAGTTTTCCCTGGATCCCGGGACCCTTGCAGTGGCAGACTGCACAGGCTCCCCGGAAGGAGGGTGTGGAGAGTGACTTGTGGTCGCACACAGGCTTCTTGGTGGAGGCAGCAGCAGCCTTAGCGTCTCATGCCCGTCTCTGGGGTCCGTGCTTTTAGCCGCGGCTCGCGCCCGTCTCTGGAGCTCCTTTAAGCAGTGCTCTCAATCCCCTCTCCTCGCACACCAGGAAACAAAGAGGGAAGAAAAAGTCTCTTGCCTCTTCGGCAGGTCCAGAGTTTTCCCCGGACTCCCTCCCGGCTACCCGAGGCGCACTAACTCCCTGCAGGCTGTGTTCACGCCGCCTACCCCAGTCCTCTCCCTGTGCTCCGACCGAAGCCCGAGCCTCAGCTCCCAGCCCCGCCCGCCCCGGTGGGTGAGCAGACAAGCCTCTCGGGCTGGTGAGTGCCGGTCAGCCCCTATCCTCTGTGCGGTAATCTCTCCGCTTTGCCCTCCGCACCCCTGTTGCTGCGCTCTCCATCGCGGCTCCAAAGCTTTCCCCCTCCGCCACTCGCAGTCCCCGCCCACGAAAGGGCTTCCTAGTGTGTGGAAACCTTTCCTCTTTCATGGCTCCCTCCCACTGGTGCAGGCCCCGTCCCTATCCTTTTGTCTCTGTTTGTTCTTTTTTCTTTTGCCCTACCCAGGTACGTGGGGGGGTTTCTTGCCTTTTGGCAAGAGTTCTTCTGCCAGCGTTCAGTAGGTGTTCTGTAGGAGTTGTTCCACGTGTAGATGTATTTCTGGTATATCTGTGGGGAGGAAGGTGATCTCCGTGTCTTACCCTTCCGCCATCTTCCCCTCGTCCTTCACTAAAATCCGGATCCGACGCATGGCAGCCACAATCTCCACTCTGCTGTTGAGCCTCGGCACGTCCAGGCTTCTGACATACTTCTTCCTGTCAGTATCAGAGAAGCCTGAACGGGAAGCTGGCATGCCAGGAAGTCCACCTATGGGTGATAACAAGGCCTCCTGCTCTCCTCGCTGGGGTTTCAGAAGAGCTGCAATAGTATTTTCATTCTTCAGTGTAGTCTTGATTTTCATTCCCTTAATAACTAATGGTTTGACCTTCTTTACATATGCTTATTGGCCATTTAGTATCTTCTTTTGATAATTATCTGTTAAATTATTTTGGTCATTTGTTAATTGGCCAATTTGTCTTTTTCTTATGCCTTGTAGGAGTTCTATAATTTATTTATTTATTTTTCCAGCTTTGTTGAGATATAGTTAACATGTAACACTGTATAAGTTTAAGGTGTATAACGTGATGATTTGATACACATATATATTGTGAAATAATTACCACAGTAAGATTAGTTAATACAATTTTATTTTTATTATGTTGGTTAACACAAGATCATACTGGGTTCTGAGACGGAATGCATCTCTCTGTATTCTCAGATGACACATGGCTCAGGTGTCAACAGAAGAAGTGTGCGGAAGTTCAGGAGATGGTTGGGGATAGCCCATACTTCTGATGCCTGTGAATTATCTGTTCAGTGGAGAGGTAAAAGGAAATCTGCAGCACCAGAGCTCTCTGATTAGCACTCCAGCCAAAAGGTAATACCATCTGACATTGTGCAAAAATGCTCCATCTGTCCGGGGTTCGGGTGGGCATGAGTGGGAGAGAAAGCAGACGAAGTGCTCTCTGATGTCAGTGATGGCTCAGCCATCTGGCAGTCATCCCTGAGCCATATAGCTGCTGCTACAGGCCTAGCCTGATGGATTGATTTCAAAGTTTCCTTTGCACAAGTCTTTCCCAAGCCACACGGGCTCATTTTTGAAGCCATATTTAAGGAGAGAGAATGAGAGAAAGAGAAAAAGGGAGACCCCAAGGGTCTAGAGAAAATTAGAAATAGTTACACTTTCCAGATAGTACTAAATAAGCATCACAATCAGTCTCTGAGAAAAGAAATGCTGGGGCTGCAGATGCCAATCCAGACCCTCCTTGTAGACTGAGGATGCTCTGGCTTCCACAAGGAAATGGACAGAATTGCCCTGCAGTGTACACCCCGATCAATACTTCATTATCACTCTTGTTACTGTTTGCAGGAATTTCTACTTCAGACTCCTAACAGCTGTCAGTAAATCTTGCTGATCAGTGCAGCCTTCTGAATAAAGGCAATTTTTCACCAGTCATCTTTCTCAGATTTGGTAAAATTGGGCAGCGATTGATGTACCTTCTCAAGTTCTCAACCTATAAGTAAGCAACCTCCTTTTGATGATCGTAGATCGCTACCTATGAGCCTTTCGCATAAAGACCATGAAATCTGAAGTCTGGACACTGCCCCAGCAGCCGCCATTACAAACGAAAGTTAAATAGTACCTGGTGCATCAGACTGTCAAGAAATCTAAAGGTAAGATGAACTATTTCAGGTCACCTGGTGTATTTCTTAAATCCATCCATTCGTTAAATGATTTGACAAATAATTATTGAATTTCTCCAATTCGTCAGGCACTGTGCTTGACACTGGGGATTCAGTAGGAAATAGGAGAGAAAATTTACATGGGTGATTTCGATAAAAAGAAATGGAGTCAGGATATAGGTAGTGATTGGGATATGCAGTGGAGGGATACTTCAGTCAGGAAGTAACTTTCTCAAAAGAGACCACAATTAAGTGGATACCTACATAAACAATTGGGGTCAACCATGGGGAAAAAAAGAAAAACTAGGGAAATATTCCAAATAGAAAGACATACAAACCCAAGAGCTCAAAGTCAAGAAAGAGCTTGGTTTTGTCAAAGACAGAGAGTCAGTGTGGCTAGAAACGTTTATTCCATGAAGAGTCTGGTTTGTATTCATAACAGAAAAAGGAAGAATTATTATTATTATTATTTTTGCCAAGAAAGGCATTAAAAACTAAGGATATCCAAAACAAAAGGCTGCTCTGAGGAAAGAAACTACTATTCCAAACATTTTTTAGTGCCATGATTCATGGGAATGAGATGGTCAAAGTAATCTTGGCACTCTGGGAGGAGCTGCCTTCTCTGGTGAGCTCCATGTGGCAACACGGAAAGTCCAAGGAAGTGATGGACTCTACGAAGGCAAGGGGGGTGCATTTTAAAAATTCTGCACTAAATCAGGAAAATATATTAATGCCTCTTCTTATCACTTATTCCAAAATTACTAATTAGGCATCTGCCATGTGCCAGAGCCTGTTAACTCTTAAGGATATAATGATGAATAAAAATGGTTGGGGCCATGTGGAACTGATTTCAGTCAGGTCTGTCTAAACCACACCATGGATAATTTTTAAAGGGAAAAAACAATTTTATTTTTGTGGATATTCCTAGAGTTCTTAGGGGCATGGAAAAGGCCTAAACAAGGGAATTTGTGATAGGTCATTAACCACTGAAACATTAGTTAGCAGAGAATTCTGGCAAGACTAGGTCCACCTATCACAGAGAAAAGTCTCCATGGTTGGAGATGGTACTGCTGCTTGGTTTCAAGCCAACAATTGACACCAAGTTTTCTGCCACAGAAAAATAAGGCCAAGACGTTTACATGATCAAAGTTGAATGGAATAACTTTCACTTGTCAAAACTCATAGATCCCATCTCTGGACCACCAAGTCCAGATGCTTTAGGATACTCTATAATATATTGAACCTGCATTGGATGCTTTTGTGATACTTTTTCAGAAAAGAGGATTCAGGAAAACTTAATGGTCTGTTGATGGGAATGAAATAGAAGAAAGGAAAATGAAAAAAAAAAATGCATCCCCAGCAAATTTTTATTTACTGTTACGTGAAAGCCATTTTTGATAAATTGCACAAAATTAACATTGTAAATATGTAGTTAAGAGGGTCATGGTGGTTTGTAACAGGTTTGGCATTTTTCTGTTACTTGTTTGTTTTTCATTATGTTTTCACAAGTGGCAGGAGTCAAAGCTGTTTGTCCTTCTGGAAGTTTCTATATTAGTGTTAATCAGAAATGGATCTGCGTTTTCCTTGAATTTGACATTCATGGGAACAAGAATCATCTTGTTTTCAGTCTTGAATCACTTGTGCTTAGCATGGTACTGGCATATGATGAAAAATAGATGGCTATCGCATGAATGAGTGCATGGATGCATGGCTGTAGAATGCACGTGGTGACCCAAGCGCTAAAATATATGGGTTACTTTATCCATTCACCTGTTGATGGACAATTAGGTTGCTTCCATGTCCTGGCCATTGCAAATAGAGCTGCAATGAACATTTTGGTACATGACTCTTTTTGAAGTATGGTTTTCTCAGGGTATATGCCCAGTAGTGGGATTGCTGGGTCGTATGGTAGTTCTATTTTTAGTTTTTTAAGGAACCTCCATACTGTTCTCCATAGTGGCTGTATCAATTTACATTCCCACCAACAGTGCAAGAGGGTTCCCTTTTCTCCACACCCTCTCCAGCATTTATTGTTTGTAGATTTTTTTGATGATGGCCATTCTGACCGGTGTGAGATGATATCTCATTGTAGTTTTGATTTGCATTTTTCTAATGATTAGTGATGTTGAGCATCCTTTCATGTGTTGTTGGCAGTCTGTATATCTTCTCTGGAGAAATGTCTATTTAGGTCTTCTGCTCATTTTTGGATTGGGTTGTTTGTTTTTTCGATATTGAGCTGCATGAGCTGCTGTGGCACATATATACAATAGAATATTACTCAGCCATAAAAAGAAACAAAATTGAGTTATTTGTAGTGAGGTGGATGGACCTAGAGTCTGTCATACAGAGTGAAGTAAGTCAGAAAGAGCAAAACAAATACCGTATGCTAACACATATATATGGAATCTAAAAAAAAAAAAAAAAATGTTCGTGAAGAACCTAAGGGAAAGACAGGAATAAAGACGCAGACCTACTAGAGAATGGACTTGAGGATACGGGGAGGGGGAAGGGTGAGCTGGAACAAAGTGAGAGAGTGGAATGGACACATATACACTACCAAATGTAAAATAGATAGCTAGTGGGGAGCAGCCGCATAGCACAGGGAGATCAGCTCCGTGCTTTGTGACCACCTAGAGGGGTGGGATAGGGAGGGTGGGAGGGAGGGAGATGCAAGAGGGAAGAGATATGGGGACATATGTATATGTATAACTGATTCACTTTGTTATAAAGCAGAGACTAACAAACCATTGTAAAACAATTATACTCCAATAAAGATGTTTAAAATATATATATATATGGGTTACTGACATAGACCTGGCTTCCAGCGAGGCTTTGAATCTTGTAGCATTGCTTTCAATTTTCAGTAAGTTCTTCAAAGATTCTTACAAAAAGGGAAAAAAGAAACTCATAAAAAGAGATGGGAGCTTAAATCACACGTTATATTTCTTTCAGGCCATACTGTGTTTTTTAAGTCCCATGCCTCTTTTTCAAAGCACCAAGCATATTTTTTTAACTTATTTTTCCAGTTTTATTGAGATATAATTAGCATAACATTGTATAAGTTCAAAGTGTGCACATATTACATCATTAAATAATGCTTTAGTATGTGTACATACTACACTACAAAATGATTATCACAGTAAGTTTAGTTAACATCCAGCCACCCACGTAGTTACAATTTTTTTTGTGTGTGTGTGTGATGAGCACCAAGCAAGTTTCAGCTTCCTGAAAATAAGAAAGGGGCAGGAGGACATGCACATCAACCTGTGTTTTTTTAAAGAAAACTAGTCTTTGATGTGCACACTGTTTCAATTCTCTGACTAGCAAATTCTAAACACAGCCTGAAAAAACAGCTCAGAACTAAGCCTAATTCTGACCAGCAGCCTGGTCAAGGTAGTGGTTGAGCCGACACCATTGCTGCCATGCACAGAACCATTTGGAATGGAGATGGAGTGAGCCAAGCTTGTAAACTGCCCAGTTTTACAAAAAGGAAACTTCATTTGAAACATGCACAGCTTCCTGTGTGTCAGCTATTTATTCCTTCTGTTTTCAACCATCTAGCAAATCAAAAGAATTAAGGGGGTTAAAAGCAGAAAAACTCAGTGACTTCATACATCAGAATGGGGGCAGTGTTGAATGAAATCATTTCTGGGAAGTGACTGAACAAAATAGGACTGGGATAGGCAGCTCAAGGGGAAGAAACACCTCAAGCTTGTCTCTTCCACCTACTCTTTTTTTTTTTTTTTATTGTATGGTTCCACTTATACGAAATGTCCAGCAATGGCAAATCCATACACACGGAAAATATTATACATTAGTGGTTGCCAGGGATTTGGAAGAGACGGAAATAGGGAATGACTGCTTAAAAATGGGTGTAGGTTTCCTTTTGGGGTAATGAAAATGTTTTGCAACTAGGCAGTGGTGACAGTTTCACAGCATGTGACAGTACTAAATTCCACTGAATTGTACAGTGAATTGTAAAATGATCAAAATGGTGAATTTTATGTTATGTTCATTTTACTACAATAAAAAGGAGAAAGAAATAGGGAAAGACTTTGAGTTTGGGAAAGTAAGGTGAACTGGTCAAGAAAAAGACAGCTCTACTGTTCAGTTTTCTCTCAGCTCTCCCAGTGCATTAATCCTCAGCAAAAAGTAGCCTGAACTTGTAGATGACAGTCATTCAACAGAGTCCAGGGAAAAGTAAATAAAATAAAACCCAACTCTTCTTGTTTAGCACATCTATGACAGGTTACCTTCCTGCTCAGCCACATGGACATTCATGAGGACGTTTCACTTTAGGTGTCCTCTACTTCAGCACTTTACTCACAGCTCATTCACACATGTAGGCAACAGCATTTCTTAATTTAATGGACTCTGCAGTGCTGGTTGTGATCAGTCTCATGAAAAGGAAAGGAGGAAAAAGCCTCCACATTGGCTTGGTGGTCTTGGGATGAAATGGATGTAGAAGACAGCTTGATTGTCAAACTGGAAACTTTTATTTTCATTTTCCTCTTCTTTTTATCTTTCCTATAAGGTCTTCTGTCCACTTCCCACTGCCTTCTTTCAAACAGGAAAGACACTAATTAGCTGCTGGATTTTTTTTTGATAAAACAACTATTGGTTTAGATTTCTTGTTGTTCGCTGAATGTTATTGTTTTTACTGCCAAATGAGCTTCCGTGGTTGATGTAGGGGTCTCTTGGGAACTTAACTTTTTCACGTTTAAGTGGAAAAGCTTTTTTGTTGCACCTACTCTTAACCAACACAAAATCTAAGACCAGATCCATTTCAGGATAAAGCCCAGAAGAAATGCACATCAAATCCACATAGGTTTTTAAATATGCAGATTCTTGCTGCTGCGGAGGGTTTTGAGAGGTGCATTCCTGGCAGGCAAGAGGCTTGGTAGGACACTTTTGGAAGCATTTTGACAATACAAATCAAAAGCCTTAAAACTCCTTTGATTCATTAATTCCACTTCTGGAAAGCGATCCTCAATAATTATCTCATAATATATATATATAAATCTTATGCACATAAATGTAGATCAAAGCTTGTGCAGAAAATAATTATCAGAAAATAATTAATCTAAATATTCTCTAATTTAGGAAATATCTAGAAAGTTTGTTGGAATATTATACACCCCTTAAGATTAGTTTTGCATAAAATTGGGTAATGTGAAGTGAACCGTGCACAATACAAAAGTATATGTGAAATTCAGGATGGGCCAGTCAACTTTGACTTGTTCATTAAATCATAAGGACACTGCACTCCCTGTAATGGAAAATCTCAGGTACCTTAATATGAAATAGACATTTAGGCGGCTTACTGAATGCTACTTTGTTAATATTAAAATCAAGGTCATTGAAATCTTAAGTTACTTGGGATTGCTTTTTTGTCCTGAAGTGTGACCAGGAAATGTGCAAGGGAGTAGAACCTTTAATATTGGGCATAGGTAAAGTCGAAAAGAGCACAAGGATTTTAGGCTATTTCCCAGTGTGTGTGTGTGTGTGCGTGTGTGTGTGTGTGTGTGTGCGCGCGTATGTGCATGCATCTTTCTGTCTGTGTGTGTGTGCTTTTTCTGAATGTGTTAAATAAAATTAAACAAATTTGATAAAAGAAGTTTTAAAGCCTAGAGAATCCTAAGCTGTGGCTGTTTCTTTCTTTTTTTATGCTAATGTGTAAATGTGAGCAGCTCAGATAGGGAACTAGCAGCACATGGTGCCAATCAGTAGAGGATGTGATTAGTCCACCTTCTGGAAGTTGTTGGGATAAAACATTTACATTTCTTTGAAGTCTCAGTTTCCCACAAGAAAAATAATGGCTCATAACACCTGTACTTTATAACTCTTTAGTTGATCATGGGGACCCAAGGAGATACTCTGTGGAAGAAACTCATAAATTTAGTAATGCTGAGGCTGCATGAAAAAAAAAAAAAAAACTATTTGGCATTCAAGTGCCAGAAAGAAAGAAGCTTAGTAACCACATACCAGTATTCTATCAAAAAAATTCTTTATATTAAAACTATAAATATGTAGAGTTCAAGTTTATAATGGTTCTACCACTTTCCTTACTTGGTTTGTAAATCACTATCTAAACAATGTCTGCATATGTGATTTGATTGATATGACTTGAGTGTCCTCTCTGTTTCCCCCTTTCTCTTTCTCTCACTCATTTATTTGGGGGAAAAACCCAAGTCCTTTTTTTCTGTCATCTTTCTCACATTCTGGAGATCTGGCCATATGTCATTTAGCATGTTCTTCTTTCCTCTGTAAATGTTGAGCTTCCATGGAGATTTGATCAGAATCATGTTTGATTTTTTTTTATCTTCATAAACACTTCTCTATACTTTATCACTACAAGAGTCACAGACTATCTTTTGTGTTTCTTTCTTTGTTTATGTTAATGTTTAGAAGTTATCAATTCAATTCATTTTTAAGTTTTTCATTAGCCTTTCACCTACTAGTTTTAGCAGCCATGATGGATCACCGTTTAGATATTTTACTACATTAAGGGGTGGCTAAATGATGGTATTCTATCATTCCATCTGTGCTTATGAACCATGGGATTCTTCTATAAAGAACCTTTACTCTTCTGCTATTAAAGTACCTTGAAACATAATTGGTATGGGAAAGGCAGGATAGATGTTCAATTACACTGTCTTACCTTTTTTTTAAACCAGTTTTCAGTATGATTTTATGCCTTAACAGTTTCCTAGAGTGATTAGTGAGATTTATTTTTGTGTCACTGTGAACTTAAGGATGATGAGTTCTTTTGGTGCTCTAAATGTTCATTATTTTTTAGTGGGATCCTTGTCACATTGGTGCTTATGACCCTTTTGGGCATAACCCAGGTAGGCATTGATAGCTTTCTTGTTTTCTGGTAAATATAGTTTATGTTATACGTAACAATATATTGAAAGAATCATATACCATAATCAAGTGAGAATTATTCCAGGGATGCAAGGATGATTCAATATCTGCAAATCAATCAATGAGATATGCCACTTTAACAAAATGAAGGATTAAAAATTAAATTACCATCTCAGTAGATGCAGAATAAGCATTAGACAAAATTCAAAGTATGTTCATGATAAAAGTCCTCAACTAAGTGGGTATGGAGGTAACATACCTCAGCATAATAAAGGTCATACATGACAAACCCACAGCTAACATTATACTCAATGGTGAAAAGCTGAAAACTTTTCCTCTAGGATCAGGAACAAGACCAGAATACCCACTCATGTCACTTTTATTTAACATAGTATTTGAAGTCCTAGACATAGTAATCAGAAAAGAAAAAATGATAAAAGGCATCCAACTTGGAAAGGAAGAAGTAAGACTGTCACTATTTGCAGATGACATAATACTATACCTAGAAAACTCTAAAGACTCCACCAAAATCTGTTAAAAGTAATGCATGAATTCAGTATAGTTGCAGAATACAAAATTAATACACAGAAATGTGTTTTATTTCTCTACATTAATTAATAATGAGCTATCTTAAAGAGAAATGAAGAAAGCAATCCCATTTACAATTGCATCACAAGGCATTGGAAAACTGGACAGCTACATGCAGAAGAGTGAAACTAAACTACTTTCTTACACCATACATAAATATAAAGTCAAATGAATTAAAGGCTTAAATGTAAAATCTGATATCATAAATCTCCTAGAAGAAAACATAAGCTGTAAGCTCTTTGACGTTGGTCTTAGGAATATTGTTTTTTGATCTATCTCCTCAGGCAAGGGCAACAAAAGCAAAACTAAATGAATTGGACTATAACAAACTAAAAAGCTTTTGCACAATGAAGAAAACTATCAAGAAAATGAAAAGGCAACCTACTGAATGGGGGAAGATATTTGTAAATAATGTGTCTGAAAAAGGGCTAATACCCAAAATATATGAAAAACTCATATAAATCAACACACACACACAAAATCGATCTGATTAAAAAGTGGTCAGAGTCCCTGAGTAGACATGATTCCAAAGAAGACATAGACATTTTTCCAAAGAAGACATACAGATGGCCAGCAAGCACATGAAAAGATGCTCAATAACACTAACCATCAGGGAAATGCAAATTAAAACCACAATGAGATGTCACTTCACACCTGTCAGAATGGCTACTACCATTTAAAAAAAAAACCAACCAAACAAAAACAAGAAATAACAAGTGTTGGTGAGGATGTGGAGAGAAAGGAACCTTTGTGTGATGTTGTTGAGAATATAAGTTAGTATAACTACTGTGGAAAACAGTATGGAGGTTTGTCAAAAAATTAAAAATAAAGCTACCACATGATCCACCTCTGGGTATTTATCTGAAGACAATGAACATGCTAGTTTGAAGAGATATATGTACTCCAATGTTCTTTGCAGCATTGTTTACAATAGCCAAGTTATGGAAGCAACCTAAGTGGCCATCCATAGATGAATGGGTAAAGAAGATGTGGTATATACATAAAAAAAAAATCAATGTAATCTTGCCATTTCCGAACAGCATGGATGGACCTAAAGGGTACTATACTAAGTGACATAAGTTAGAGAAAGACAAATATCATGTGATTTCACTTATATGTAGAATCTACAAAACACAACAAATGGGTAAACAAAACAGAAAAAGACTCATAGGTACAGAGAACAAACTGGTGGTTGCAGAGGACAGGGGTATGGAAGAATGGGTGAAATAGGTAAAGGTGATGAAGGTACAAACTTCCAGTTATAAAATAAATAATTTAAACTATTGTAATGTACAGCATATGGAATATAGTCAATAATATTGTAATAACTTCGTGTGGTGACAGATGGTAACCAGACTGATCATGGTAATCATTTTTTAATGTATAAAAATATCAAATCATGGTCTCGTACACCTGAAACTAATATAATATTGTAAGTCAATTATACTTCAATTAAAAAATAAAGAACATGTATAACCTTAAATGCAAATTTTAGAAAACAAGAAAGAGAAATAATGAGCTAAGAATTCTACTGAGCTAAAAAAGACAGAGTGAACACAAGGAAAATCATAAAAGGATGGATGTAATAAAGTTAAAAAGCAGAATTTAATGAAGCAGAATGCAATGAAACAGTAAAGGTAACTAACAAAAGCAAAAGATGTTTAAAAAATAAAATAATAAATTACTTCCTGGAAAACAAAGGAAATTTGAGAAATGGTCACAGCACAAGGAGAGCTAAGTTGTCTTAGCTAAGTATTAAGATAACAAAATATTAAGTGGTATTTTGTTTGGTTTTTTGTTTGTTTGTTTTTTGGGGTTTTTTTTTGCGGTACGCGGGCCTCTCACTGTTGTGGCCTCTCCCGTTGCGGAGCACAGGCTCCGGACGCGCAGACTCAGCGGCCATGGCTCACGGGCCCAGCCGCTCCACGGCATGTGGGATCTTCCCAGACCGGAGCATGAACCCATGTCCCCTGCATTGGCAGGTGGACTCTCAACCACTGCGCCACCAGGGAAGCCCTAAGTGGTATTCTGGATGGATTCCTGGAACAAAAAAAAAAAAAAAAAAAGAAAAGAAAAAAAAGAAAGGGAAAGGACATTGGAGAAAACTAGTGGAATCCAAATAAAAAGTGAAGTTTAGTTGAGTAATGTACAGGCATACCTTGGAGATATTGCAGGTTCAGTTCTAGACCTCCACAGTAAAAAGCATACCACAGGGCTTCCCTGGTGGTGCAGTGGTTGAGAGTCCAGCTGGCTGCCAATGCAGGGGACACAGGTTCGTGCCCCGGTCCAGGAAGATCCCACATGCCACAGAGCAGCTGGGCCCGTAAGCCATGGCCGCTGAGCCTGCGCGTCTGGAGCCTGTGCTCCGCAACAGGAGAGGCCACAACCGTGAGAGGCCCGCGTACCACAAAAAAAAAAAAAAAAAAAAAAAAAAAAAGCATACCACAATGAATCGAGTTACAAATGTTTTGGTTTCCCTGTATAAAAGTTATGTTTACATTGTACTGTGGTATACTGTAGTCTATAAAGTGTGCAACAGCATTAAGCCTAAAATATTAATGTACATACCTTAATTAAAAAATACTATATTTCTAACAAATGCTAAACATCAGCAACTTAATATTTTTACATGAGTAACATCAAAGTTCACTGATCACAGATCATCTTAACAAGTATAATAATAATGAAAAATAATGGAAAAGCAAAGCAGAGAGACTTGCTCAATGCTGGTTCCTCACAAACCTTCAATTTATGAAAAAACACAATATCTGTGTAGCACAATGAAGTGAGGTATGCCTGTATAGATAAGTAGAGAGATAGTAGATAGATAGATAGAATGATAGATAGATAGATAATGAACATATAGATAAAATATAAATATAGATATATAATGTATATATATTTTAAATATAAATTATATCCATATTTATATAAAACTGAGCTCCTAACTCAGTATTTTATATACATAATGACTAATTTCATACGTCAACTTGGCTAGACCATGGTGCACAGTTATTTGGTCAAACACCAGTTTAGATGTTTGCTGTAAAGGTATTTTCAAAGATGCAATTAACATCTAAATCATTAGACTTTGAGTAAAAAAGATTACCCCTCCATAATGGGAATGGATCTCATGCAATCAATTGAAGGCCTTAAGAGAGAAGACTGAAGTCCTCCTAAGAGGAATGGATTCTGTCTGCAGTCTCATTGAGAATCAAGACTGTATCATCAACTTTTCCTGGGTCTCCAGCCTCTCAGACTTCCCTGCAGATTCTGGGTTTGCCAGTCTCTGTGATTGCGTGAGCCAATTCCTTAAAATGAACCAGTCTCTACCATCTATCTATCTATTTATCTATCTATCATCTCACATATAAATTATTATTCCTTTCTGTCTAGCTTCTTACTACTCCATCTGGGAAGATTTCATAGTTTATTTCACTAGTTCCTATAATAGCCATTGGGGTATTTAAGTAGTTTTCCATCATTTGTTATATCAAATTGCTGCAATAAATAGCCTTGTGCATACTTTATTTCATATTCTTGTCAGTGTATTTTAAAAGTAGATTTTTAGAAGTGAAATCCTGGCTCATATGATTTTTCCTGGGTATTTGCCAGGAATTTAAAAAATCACTATAATGAATGCTTCTCAGCCACCTCTGTTTGGACATAATTTATCCTTTAAGTCATCCTTTGAATCTGAAACAAGAGCCGTTTTGTGTATATCAAATGTACCACTGTATATTTTAAGGGTTCCGATGAGAAACTGAAGAATTCAAAAGTAAAGTTAAGTTGCATCTCAAAGGATAAGGGTTAGTCAGCATAGAAATGGGAAGGAAATGTCTTGAAATGGAAGGTGTGTGTACAGAGAAGCAATAAGAATGAGGGTTCTAGTTCAGCTGGAGGTAGACCTGTAGGTCTGTGAACAGAAAGCCCACTTCCTGGGGAGATGGAGTAAGAGAAGGTAAGCTGAAGGACTGTTTCAAACAAACACTCGAAAACGAATGAACAACATTTGTCTTCTGCCTCCAATTAATGTGTGGACTGAGAATAACCAAATTTGTCTGTGGCTAGAGTAACTAACACGTAATTGGATTTTAGATATCCTATATGTTATGCTAATTTATTCAACAAGAAGATGATTAGACAAGGAATTGTGGGAGTGAGTCATATGTCCCAGGATGCCCATATGACTTCAGGATGAGGGGACAGAATATGAAGAACTGGAGTCTTTGGGAATCAGCAGGGTTTAGAGAGCATGAGGGGAGATTAGGGAAGAAAATGCACACATGCTGGGCTTCCTTGACCCTTGTATTGGCTGGATGTTCAGGCATATTTTATGGACAGGATTCGGGATAGTTACTGAAATGTGAGACTATATAGAAAAGTGTTTCATGTTGCAACATTGAGGTAGATCCAGGGATCATGTGAGAAGACATTTCTTACAGAATCAAATGAAGAATTAAAATGTCACCAAGCTGTGTCATAAAGATAAGAACTAGGTCTTCTTTTGTTGAGTTATATTCTCAATGCCTGAGACGTAGTAGGTGTTCAATAAAAATGGGTCAAATGAATGAATGAATCAATAAATTAAAATAAACACAGTAGCTAGTAGATCTATATTTCCTTATAAGAGCCTGATCAGTTGGTTAACATTTTGCTGAGTAACTCATAGACTTGGCCCGCATTAGGACCTCCTTAAACATTCCATCGATGAGTATTCACCCCCACCTCGATCTTCTTCCTAGGACCTAAGTGTTCCAGGATGAATCCATTGGGCTCACTAAACTCAGTCTGGTTGGTGTTTTGTTTTATGAGGGCCACCACACTGCATCCTTAGGTCTTTTTCAGTCCCAAGATTGGAAATATTTTGGGACACAGTTTTCCCCTCTTCAGCTACCACCTTCTTTTCCAGTTGCTCTCAAAAACCAACAGGAAGAGTCCTTTGGCCTTGGGGCTTTATTTGTTCATCAGTATGGGGAATTGAATAAACAAATTAATAAACACAGGCTGATGGAAATGTTCAGCTTCTTAGGGTTTCTAAGAAGCTTGGTTCCTGCACTCATTTTATTTCCTTTCTCAGATGATATCTGCTATGGACTAAATGTTTGAGTCCCCCCAAATTTCATATGTTGAAATCCTAAAATCCACTGTGATAGCATTTGGAGGTGGGGCCTTTGGGAGGTCATTAGGTTTAGATTAGGTCATGAGTGTGGGACCCTTATGGTGGGATTAAATCCCTGATAAAAGAGAGATTCCTCTCTTAGTCATGTGAGGATATAGCTAGAAGGTAACTATCTGCAAGGCAGGAGGAAGACTCTCACCAGAACCCACCCATCCTGGCATCCTGATGTTAGACCTCCCCGCCTCCATAGTGGAAATACACTTCTGTACGTTAAGCTTCCCAGTCTATGGTATTTTGTTACAGCAGCTGAACTGACCAGGCCAATATCTTAATATTCCACTGGCTTCCAATGGCCCTTAAATCTCAGAATGGCTTTCACCAAACCTTTCTTCTTGATTTGTCCTCTATAACCTGGAGTCCAGTTCATGTAGAATAACTCCTTTTATGGAGTGTCCTCTTTCCCAGTACAGAGGTCCAAAAGCACCATTAGGGTGAAATAGCAGTTGGGCTCCATTGTTCATTTACATTTGGCCTGAACGTGTGTCCTACATTTGTGGAGACCTTTGGGCTGAATGACCCCATCTCCTCAATCCTCACCTATCTTCCTGTCTCTGCGGGAGTGAATGTTTTATGCCATTTTAAAAATGCCTCTGACAAGCTAAAATTAGCAATAAAACTGTCTTCAATTACCTGCCTAACAATAGTTAGTGCCTGAGCTTCCTTACTCTGTTATAAAGTCATTTTAACACACTAAGAGGATTTCACACATTAAAGTCAAAAGAGCACACACTAAGAGTCCAATAGAATTAGGTGATTTGTTCATGAATTCATCACCTCCTGTTCCCATACCTTTAGTATTCCTGATAGTTTTCTGGCTATCCTTTCGCTTTCAACTTTGCCTCTTTTCCCTCATCTTTATTTGCACTTCAATGCTTATTCTAGGCTCTCTACTTTCCCCATTCTCTACCATCTCCTTAGATATTTTATCCAAGTCCATGATTTCATGACCATTTACATGCCAATAAGAGTCAAATGTACCCCCTCAAGTCTGGACTGCTCCTAAAATTTCTGATATGTAAGCACGTGTACTTAGATGTTTCAAGAATTTCAAAACTGAGCACAAGATATCCACCCACCAAGCATGATTCTCCTCCAGTATTCCTTGTCTTGGTGAATGGCAGCACCTGTTTTGCATGTCAGAAATCTAGGAGACATCTTTGTGAATTTATGTTCCTTTCTTCCCACCCATATCCCACCTACAATAAAATCCTGTCAGTTTTGTCTCCTAAATATCTCTTGAGTCCATCCATTTTTCTCTCTCTCTCTTTTTTTTTTTTTTTTAAGCATCCTACACCAAGCTACAATTATTCCACTTGGAGTATGGCAATAGCCTCCTAGCTGTTTCATCCATGAGCATTCTACTCTTGCCTTTAGTCCATCCTCTGCACTGAAAGTCAAAGAGAACTTTTAAAGCATAAATTTTTTTATGCCCCACTTCTCAACTCTAGTTTAAGAATAAAACGTCAAAGCCTTCTCTTTTTTTTTGCTTTTTAAAGACCAAGGCATATTCTGGCCCATGCATCTTTTTCCAGTTCCCTTTATTATCCTTCCTCACCTTCTCTGTACATTTGCCATTATGTTTTTTGTTTGTTTGTTTGTTTTTAGGATTTGTTGCTTTTTTTTTTTTTTTTTGCCATCCTCCTTCCTACCACAGGACCCTGGCATATGTTATTCCCTTTTATATGGAAATTCCTTCTGTGTTCTCTTGATCTATTAATTCAAGGCCTTGCTTCTTGTAGATGTAAAAGTGATATAATGTACATCACAATTTTATGTATATATAAACAATAATGATCATTACAGCACTTTTATACATAGTGAAAAATTAAAAATATGAATATGCACTAATTTGGCATAACTAAAGAAATTACAGTATAACCTATGTTGGAATATTATACACATCCATTTAAAAAGTACTCTAGACATTTCTATAAACATATATAATATGCTTATAAAATTAAATTGAATAATAAGAAGGCAAAGTTACATGGAATGAATTAAATGAAATTCCAATTTTCATAAAATCAAATATATATGTTTTTGTATGTTTTAGTGCATTTACACACATGGAAAAAGCTGACATATATATTCACAAATATGTAAATAGTAATGTCATGGAGTTGAAATCATAGATGATTTTTATTTTCTTATTTTCACATTTTTGTTTTCTATATTTTGCCTATCAACTGTTTATTGTTATAGTCTTTGTAAACATTAACCTTTGAAGGTGTTTTATAAAATGTGTAGTTTTAAGTAACTTTTAAGTAAGTTTTAAGAGATTAGGGGCATAGGTGTTGGGCAGGGAAAGAATGGTGAGATAACATCCAACTTTTTTACACAGGTGTAAAATTGATTTTGGACTCTACCTGGCAGGCTGGACAAGTGTGCTGTTGTGTCATGGATGTGGTTATTATCTTGATCTCCATCCCTGCCCATTCTGATAGTTAACATCAGGGAAAGTTCTTCTGGAGCATCCTGAGTATATAAAAATGATGGCCATTTAAAACAGGACAAATAAAAGGAAAAGTGAAGACTACAAGTTGGCTCTTTTCTGCTTTGGGCCAAATGCAGCATTTCTTCTCTTAGCCCTATGATAACCAATAAACCTTGACCCTATAAGAGACAAAATCTATCCTTTGAGGCTAGATTTTAAAAAGCAGGGTATGTTTTATGTCTGCAAAGAGGTAGACAGGCTTTGTAATATTAGAGGAAGAGAGAGAAAAAGAGAGGAGGAGAAAGAGATAGAGAGGTAGATAAATAGAGAGAATATAAATGTCCTTTTTATCTTCTACTTATGGCCAAAATGAATCATAAAGCCTTTGCAAAACCATACAAATATTTGAATGAACAATAGCAGTTACAAAAAGAAAGCCCAGCGATGTAATAAACCTTTGTCAGGAAATTAGCTGAGGTGAATTTTTAGCAGGGACCACTGAGCAACCAGTTTTCACAGTCAGAGAGACATAGTTTTGAATTCTGGCCCTTCTACTTCCTGTGTGAGTTTGGACAAGTTACTTAAATGCATTTCTCTATGCCTCAGTTTCTACATAACACTTATCATGAGGGTTTTTTTTTTTTTTTAATATGAGAAATGCTGTATGCAACATACCAATAGAAAAGTATTTAATCACAATCATTTTTAACATAGGACTTTTACCTTAATCCAGACTTGACTGTTTAATGCTTAGGACTGGATTTTGCTGGATGTAGGAAATAGTGATATTTTGGTCCTTATCAGATATCATAAATTCAAACCCATGAACATCAACAATAACTAAGAACTCTGCTGGGCTTATGAGAAAGTTTGGGTCTCTGAGTTTATAGAAAGTTGTCTGAATAATATTCAGGTGACCCAGTCCTCTAGTTATTGAAAATCCATCCTTAGGTTAAGCTGGACAACCAAAGAAACATTATGGCTCTCCCTCTTCCCCACTCCTTCTTTTCCCACCATAAATCCTTACTAGAATGCCTTTAAATGAAGAGCTATTTGTCATCATGGCCAATGCTTCCTTTGAGAAATAATAAGGAAGCATTCTAACAAAAGTTATTGTTGTACTTTTTGTAAATAGTATGTTGAAAACCAAGTCTGCATCAATCCATGGTATTCTCTGTATTTCTCTCTGGTCCCAGCATCAGGGATACTCATACTTCTCCTGCTCAATAAGTTTGTTTTTATCTTGTAGACAGGTTGAAATATGTAGTTCCTCCCTTTCCTTGCTATTACAAAACACAGCGAAACATTCTAGAAAGAGTCGTAGACTTTGCAACATGTTTTCTGTATTTGCCTCTATCCTGGGCTCATCCAGTTTTTTCTTTTGCCTTAACTTCTCTTTTCTTGTAAATTTCACTTTTTTCCTCTTCACCATTTTGTAAGCCAGCTTAAAGCAATTTTGAGGAAATATAGTGAAGAAGGAGGAAAGAAAGAGAGGGAAAGTGCAGAAATAAGAATGGGAGCAAGCAAAGAAGGAAAATGTAAATAAATGGTAGGTGTCTTTTTCACTTGTGTTTGTGGCAGAGCTGCAATGAAAAATTTTGATTCTAATAAATTAAGAATTAGAAAATAGATATTCAAGAAAGTCATAAAAATATATATGGAATATATGGGTCATCACTTTGGAAATGGATTCCCAACAAGGTTATTAGTCTTTCCTAAGTGCGTGAATAGCAACAGTAATACCAGAGCTTGGACTTCTCAATAGTTAATTGTTAATACAGTTCAGGATCAGCAAAAGCAAATCTTAGTATTGTAGTCTGTTGTAGTATCATTGCTTGCGAGTATCCCCTCATTTTCCTCAACCTAAAGCAGGTATGGAGGGCAAAGATTTAGGTTTCCGTGACTGTCTGCAGGGCCTTTTGCCAGTCTTAAAGTCTGCAAAGGTTCTGATGCTCCAACAAAAGGGAAAAAGCCAGCACACAAGCAAGCAAATAAAAGATACTAGATCAAAAAATCTGTTTAAAGACAGTACATACACCAGCCCCGGGGTATTTCAAATATTTATAATTCTCTACATATTTAATCTTTAAGAGTTCTCGAGATGCTATGTTCAGAATATGATGCTAACATACCCGGCTCAGTACTGATACTAGCAAAGTCATTAAAGAAACCTAGACGGTGAGAGATGAAGGAAACACATGAAAAAGACAAAATAATCAGAACTCCTAAGGCAGTCTACATGACTAGATTCACAGAATGACAGAATTAAAGGGGACCTTGGAAATCCCATTTCTGTGTTTCACAAAGAGAACACTAAGACATAGGGAGATTTCCCAGCATGTCCATATTAATCAGAACTGGATATTTTGGGGTAAAAGCACAGTACTTTCCAATGAGATGAACAAACAGTAGTTTGCCAAAATCATAGAATATTAACTCAAATAACACAGGACAATAACAACATGGACTGAAGTAGCACATAACTTTATACTTCACAGGGGAAATATTATTTCCATAAATTAATAATATCAACTATCAATCAGTATGTAATTATTATGGGTTCATCTTTGTGCTACGCTAGAAGGAATGAGGAAAGTAGAAGAACTTCATAAGGACACTGTCCCCGGCTTCAGCGAATTTCCATTTTAATTGGGATGACAAGAGAAAATCACTGAAAAATATAACAAATGATCCATGATTGTCCAATAATGTGTAAATGGTATGGACTATGTAACATGGCCATGCTAAAACGCCTCTTGTCCAACCCTGATTTATTGAAGGCATAAATCTACTTTAAAAAGCCCTACAAGTGATTTTCCAGAATCTGCTTAATTTGTTGATTGACAACTCATTTTTCCTAATGCAGCCAGTTCTATTTAAGAACATTCTAAATTGTAAAAAGGTCCCCTTTATATTGATCCCAGACTCCCCTCCCATGTATATAATCCCATAGAAACATTTTGTTTTTCCTTCTATGTGACAGTCTTTTGGATACTTTAATACACTCGTCTTGGCTTTCTTCCATCCTGACCATGAATACGTTTAATCATTCCTCATATAACATAGCTCCAGGTTCGTCCCCTACCTGAATACTCCCCAGAATCCAATCCAGCACTCCAGGTGTGGTCTCATTGGCTCAGAATGGAGTGGGATGACTGCCTCTTGTTCTGAAAGGTTGATTCTATTTCTGTCCTTGTTCCCCAAGATTGCATTAGTATTTTGGCAATTACATCACACAGTTGATTCATGTAGAGCTTAGAGTCAATTAAAACCCCTGTGTCTTTTTTTCACGTGTTACTGATACATTCCCCCCAATTATTCATGTGTGCAGTAGTTGGTGGTTTTCATTTTTAAATTCACATTTGTGCCTGTTAAATTTCATCATGTTATGTTCAGTCTATTGCTGAAGCTTTTGGAACATTTTTTTGGATCCCTTTTTAGCTCTCCTTCCCAGCTTTGTGTCACGCACAGGTTGATTTAGTCATATGTGTCCTCATCTAAGTTAAGGACAAAAATGTCGATTAGATGTAGGCCAAAGTCATGATTAAAGAGTGACTTTCTCCTGACAAACTGCCACAGCCACAAGAGGCCAAAGAGGCATGACCCCAAAATGTAGTGTGGGGTGCTGGATGGGATCCTGGAACAGGAAAAGGACAGTGGGTAAAAACTGAAAAGATGAGAATCAGGTATGAACTTAAAATAATGTATCCATATTGATTCACTAATTGTAATAAACATACCATAGTAATGTAAAGTGTCTGTAACAGAGGAAACTGGGTGTGGGTATATGAGAACACTGTACTATTGTCACACTTTTTCTATAAATCTAAAGATTTTAAAAAATAAAGTTTATTTTATTTTATTTATTTATTTTTTTTGCGGTATGCAGGCCTCTCACTGTTGTGGCCTCTCCCGTTGTGGAGCACAGGCTCCGGACGTGCAGGGTCAGCGGCCATGGCTCACGGGCCCAGCCACTCCGCAGCATGTGGGATCTTCCCGGACCGGGGCACGAACCCGTATCCCCTGCATCGGCAGGCAGACTCTCAACCACTGCACCACCAGGGAAGCCCAATAAAGTTTATTTTAAAAAAACTGACGTTGTCTTATGGTAAAACCTATCCATTTGTTACCAGTCTTTGGGTCAGTAAAGGTAGACTTGGACATAAAGCATCCTGAGGCTGGACAGTAGTGACTGAAAAAGAAATCTTGGAATTGTCAATAATATTGGGAATCAAGCAGAGCTATGTCATGAAACTGATATAACTGTTTACTTAAGAAAGGGTCCTCCAATGGTAACTTATGATGGGGTCAGTTTTAGCTTGTTGGGGAATGGTAACTGGCAAGAATTGTAAGGATTCAGTTCAGTAAACTGGCAAGAATTATAAGGATTTAGTTCAGTAAGTAAAGTTACTGAAAAACTCCATTTATTAATGGAGATAGTTCCAATAAACAGAAAGATTACAAAGAAAGACATATAGATAAAGCCTACACGGGAAGTGCTCTAGTGTCTACACAACACTCAGGACTAATCTCTGGCACAATGACTCCTGAGTCTAGAAGGCAGCACAGTGCTAATTACCAACAGATGATGTGGCTGAATCTATCTCTTGGCCCAGAGAATGAAGGTGCCTTTGGACCTACATAAGATCCCGATGTGATCACCTGGGGAAATCATCAAAAAGCTCAGGGCTTCCCTGGTGGCGCAGTGGTTGAGGGTCCACCTGCCGATGCAGGGGACACGGGTTCGTGCCCCGGTCCGGGAGGATCCCACATGCCGTGAAGCAGCTGGGCCCATGGGCCATGGCTGCTTGGCCTGCGCGTCTGGAGCCTGTGCTCCGCAACGGGAGAGGCCACAGCGGTGAGAGGCCCACGTACCGCAAAAAAAAAAAAGCTCAATCAGGAACAAATACTCTAAGCTTCATGAATATTTGAGCCCATATTTTCTATAAATTTTAGTAGTATAAATAGTTTAATAATTTGTTTAGTAGTATAAATTCATTAAATGCTATCTTAATTTGGACTGTTATAATACCATAGAGTAAGTGGCTTATAAACAACACAAATTTATTTCTCACAGTTCTGGATAAGTTTGAGGGTGCCAGTATGGTCAGTTTCTGGTGAGAGCCCTCTTCCTGATTGCAGACTGCCAACATCTCATTGTATTATCACATGGCAGAAGGAGAGAGAGCTAGCTCTCTGGTCTCTTTTGTGAGGACACTAACCCCATTCATGAAGACTTCACCCTCATGACCTAATCAGCTCCCAAAGGATCCACCTCCGAATATCATCACATTGGAGATTAGATGTCAACACATGAATTTGGGAGGGACACAAACATTGAGTCCATAATAATAAATACCTAGTAAAACCCATATGTATTACATTTAGATCAGCATAGCACTGATCTACAAACTTAGCAATTCTATTAAGGAGGGAAAACAGGGTGACATGAAGTTGGATTTACCTTACTTACTTATCTTTTTTTAATTGAAGTATAGTTGATTTACAATATTGTGTTAGTTTCAGGTATACAACAAAGTGATTCAGGTATATATATATATATTTTTTCAGATTATTTTTCCATTATAGTTTATTGCAAGTTATTTAATATAGTTCCCTATGCTATACAGTAAATCCCTGTTTCTTATCTATTTTATGTGTAGTAGTTTATTTTTATTAATCCCATATGCCTAATTTATCCCTTTCCCCATCCCTTTCCCCTTTGGTAACCATAAGTTTGTTTTCTATGTCTGTGAGTCAGTTTCTGTTTTGTATATAGATTCATTTGTATTATTTTTTAGCCCACATAAAAGTGACATCATATGTTTGTCTTTCTCTGTCTGACTTACTTCACTTAATATGATCATCTCTAGGTCTATCCATGTTGCTGCCACCTTACTTATTTTTAACAAACTTTGTGACCTAAAATAAATGATCTGATCTCTCTGAGCTTTAATTTTTCTATCTGCTAAGTAGACCTAAAATTATCTACTTTGCAGAATTTAGTATAGATGAAAATGACAAATAAGAGTTCCCTGGCACATCATAGTCACTAAACTAATGCTAGTTCTTACACACACACAAAATCAAATGGCAACGCAAGAGGGAGGAGATGTGGGGATATATGTATATGTATAGCTGATTCACTTTGTTATAAAGCAGAAACTAACACACCATTGTAAAGCAATTATACTCCAATAAAAATGTTTGAAAAAATGGCAAAAAAATCAAATAAAAATGAAATCAAAGATCACCTTCATGCCAAACCAGATTGAGTAGAAGAATGTATAAAAATTATATAAGGGAAGTTCTTTCAAAAGCCCTCCTATAGCCAAATTTTCACCAGTCATCAATATATAAACAGTAAGCTTCTAAAAAATGACATTTACTTGGTCCTTCATAGACCTCCTTTTCGGCAACACTTCATTAGTTATAATTGTATGTTTGTTTTTTTCTTTTTATTTTATATTGGAGTATAGTTGATTAACAGTGTTGTGTTAGTTTCAGGTGTACAGCAAAGTGATTCAGTTATACATATACATGTATCTATTCTTTTTCAAATTCTTTTCCCATTTAGGTTGTTACATAATATTGAGCAGAGTTCCCTGTGCTATATAGTAGGCCCTTGTTGGTTATCCATTTTGAATGTAGCAGTGTGTACATGTCATCCCTAAAAGTGGTATGGACAGATTTCTTTAAAAATATTCTGAACCTGGGCTTTCCACTCATCTGCTCTCACCTTCACCCCTTCATTCCAAATCAGTGAGGCTTGAGTGTGTTTCACATCCCATGTTCTCTTCCTTCATTTTGCACAATAGAGGCAGGGAGAGTGTCACTGCAGCCCCTGGGGGTTTCAGGGAAGGAAGGAGATGGTGACAAGGTGAAGAGGTTTTGGGCCATTCCCTGATCATTTTTCATCTGCTCTTTTAGTATCCAGAGATCTGTGTGATAAAAGATGAAGTCCGTGTGTGGCCCGTACCCATGGCTGCCTTCCTGATGATTAATAATCTGGTGTAGATTAATATTTCAGAGTTCACAGGGAGGAGTTATTCATGAGATGAGAAGTTCACCTCCTTCCTGCCATGTGCCCCTTAAAACGCTGTTCAGAGCTCAGTTGTGCAAATGAAGAAAAAATAGAAGGAAAAAAAAAGGAAGAAAGCACACTCTGGTATATTAAAATCGAGTTGGTGCCCAGGCACTGGAGATTTTCCAGCCACAATGATTTAATCTGGCATCTTTCTATATCAGGTGGGAGCAAGGCCACGCCCTCTTCACTCCTGCTCCACCCCCCACCCCACCCCACCTCACCCCTGCCCCCCGCCAATCTAAGTTCTACTGGTTTTAAAATGAAGTTAAGGAACTCTACACCGATAGCCTGGGTACTGCATTTTAAGCACTCAGCACTAGTGCTGTTGCTGAAAGTTCATGCTAATGTGTTACAAAATCGCAGAAATTAGTAAAGATGTCCTGTTCCTTGAGGTCCTGTGGTCTGTGCGAGTTGCCTGGATGCCTGGCTCACCATTCTGGATGAGAAAAAGGCCCGAAGTATTCTGCTGCCTTCCTGCCCCAGCATCCTTCTTCCAGCCTGGAATTAGGATTTGCCAGGCAGTCGTTGCTGCCTGATAAATTCATTTGAGAGTCAGGGTTGTGGGGTGGCACAGATGTTGGGAAGGGCAACATTCCCTTGGAAATATGTCTGAAAGGAATGGGCTTGGGTTTGGGGTGGGGGGAAAGGCAGCACAGAGCAGCTGAGTCTTTTTCAGGGTTAGAAGATCTGTTTCTTTTCTGCGGTGTTTGGGGAAGCACTACCATGGCCAGCGGGACATAGCTTGGGGCCCGAGATGGGGCTATAGCTCTGTCTTCCTCCAGCTGGTTCCCTGTGTAAGCAAGAGCCACTGAAGAGAAAACCCATTAGCAGGCTTCCCTTGGAGCGCCGAGGGCAGCAGCAGCCTATTATCCGTAGTTCCCATTCACTCCATGCTGGTGCTCAGTAAGGCAGCCAAACGGAGCTGCCCACTTTGCGCTACCCACATTTGACTTATTAGTAAGATAGTAATTATGTTGGAAAGGGATGAAGGGCAACGAGGGGGAGGTGATGGAAGCGATTTGTCAGAGGTGGGATGACAGGGCAGCACCTTCACATAAGTGCCTAGGAGAGAGGGCGGAGAGGATGAGAAGAAAGGTGGATGGAGCTCTTTAATCACAATTCAATATCCTGTGTGCCTTTTTAGAAACTTGCTTATGGGGAATGGCCTCTATAATCAGGCCATCCACCCACCTGTCCTTATGAAACAACTACCAACAGCAAAGCCCAAAGGGGGACTTTTAATAAGGAGCGTGCACTTGCTCATGGGTGTCTTCTGGAGACAGTTATAGCTGCCTATTTTTTCTAACTACCTTAATGATGTCTCTTTCAAGAGAGTTAAAGTTCTATTTAGATAAGCTAGTGTGAAGTTTTGCCCAGCAGCTGGGGTATTCAAAATGGGAAGCATCCTTTATGCATTCCTTCAACAAATATTTGTTGAGGACATACTATGTACTAGGCACAGTTCTGGATGCTGGGGACATAGTGATGGATCAGACAGACATATCTTGGTTGTTGGCATTCCCATAGAGCTTACATTTTTGTAGGGGGGGACAGAAAATAAATAAATCAACAGATAAGTACTTTTAGATAGTACAAAATGTCATGACTAAGAATGGAAGCATTTTTTTTTTGACATTCTCATTGGAGGATAATTGCTTTACAATGGTGTGTTAGTTTCTGCTTTATAACAAAGTGAATCAGCTATACATATACATACATCCCCATATCCCCTCCCTCTTGCATCTCCCTCCCACCCACCTAATACTAGGTGGTAGAAACAGAATTTGAACCCAGGAATCACATCTGAAATATGTGTTGTCCCCATTTTACTACACTGCCTGTCACTTGGGGAGACACTCTTTACCAGGCACCAGAGTGAATCTCAAGCATAGGACTCTAGTCTGGGTTACTGTTCCACCTCCCAGCACCTAGAACAATGCCTGGCAAATAGCAGGCACTCAGAAATATGTCTGCATAAATGAATGGCTGAGTAAACTCATAAAGTAATGAGTAAACTAAGTAAACTCATAAAGGAATGCTGGGTATTAAGACTGATTTAACTCCTTTTGCATGGGGCAAAGATTGGTCCGATAAACCAGGCTGTCTGAAATGGAGGACAAGTAGTACCAGATATACAAGAGGTGGGATGCAGAGATGGGAAAGTAAGGAAAGACTGCATCGATTAGGGAAATGACTTGCCTAAGGTCACATCATAGGTAAATCAGTGGGGAATGGTCTCGGGACTCACATCTCACTCTCAATCCTGAGAGGCTGCATGGGCCCTAGGAAGGCATCAAAGGATCTGGGTTAAATCCCAGAGATGATTATCCATAGACTTCAGCATCCTCCACAGAAAAGAGGAATGATGCTGTCCATCTCTCAGCAGTGTGGTGAGAAACAGATGAAATAATGAATTGAGAAATGCCTAAAAACAAGTCCTGGCCAATTAAATATTCTGATGAGTTCATCAAATATCAGTTTTATGAGTGATACACTCTGACTATATAATTTTGAATATTAGTAGCCACTCCATGCAGAAGTATTAGAAATTACTCAGACTTCTTAATCTGCTAAAAATACATGCACCACTGAGAAACAAATCTTGGGCAATTTCTTTGGAAAATTTGCTCTTTATCAATCCACAGTAGTTCATAATGCACTTATTAGTTCAACCAAGATTTTCTTAAAATTCTAAAAATACAAGATGATTTATATTTTGGCCAACATTTGGGGGACCAGAGGATAGCACTGAGGATTCCAAGGGACACATATCCACAAGACTCTTCTATATCTTGGAGTATAGTGGGAGAGAGAGAAAAAAAATATGTGGGTTGAAAGAGGGGATTGTCAAAAGTAGTCCAGAAATATGGGAAACCTTCATCTGTTGGTGGCTATTCTTTAGCCTGTAATGATTACTACCCAAAGTCTAAGTGTCAATACCTTATTCAACACTTATCAAATGGTTCTCAGGGTGTCAGAGAGAAAATGGTCAGGTAGCCCTGCTAAGGATGAATATTGTTACCTGGTTCATTACCTTTGTACATATGCGACTGTCTCCCAAAATTGACTATGAGTGCTATAGTAAAAGGACCTCATATAATTCTTCTTAACTATGGTTATCACAGTTAAATCTTCGCTGACACAACTTAAAAAGCAGCCAGGGTGCTTCCTCAGACTTAAAAATCTAGTGAGATTGGCTTGAAACCTCATTTATGCATTTTGTGGAAGTTCAAAGCCCATCCATATCATGATTTTTTCTTAATTCCATGAAGGTTTATATTAGATCCTGTTTGCTCTCTTCTCTGTGATATCTTCAGTACTCCATATTGTTTCAATAAAGTAACTCCATCCCTTTACTGCCTTTTCGGAAAGAAGATCAAACCCACCATAAAAATATACAAGATTGCAGAAGACTTCGTAAAGGAGCTGAAAAGAGAGTTTGGGGAAGAGTAGGGGATGTGGAGAGAAAATACTTCACAATGGAAAAGCAAACAAAACAATGGCATGTTATACAGGCTTTTCCTCCAAAAGTCCTTTCTGTTCTTTCTGATACTTAGAATTTCTCTCTTTGCCCTTTGTCCTTGAAGTCCCCTATTCTTCCATCCCCTGATCCCTTTGTCTTCTTCCTCTCTATTCTCTTCTCTTCCACACACTTGCCAGGGTGATACATTTACATATTCTTCATGCCTTACTTAAAGTAGCTTTGTCTGTGTCTCTGAAATTGGCCACATTTGACATATAGGACCTTGCAATCAGTTTCTATACTGTGTTCATCAAGACACAGTTTCAATAGCTTTGATTTCACCATTTGTCCTAGGGGTCTGTCTGTCCGTTTTTTTTTTTTGTTATTGTTGGTTTTTGATTTTTTTAGTATAGTTTTTAGCACTTGTTATCATTGCTGGATTTGTTCTTTTTTTTTCTTGTGGTATGCGGGCCTCTCACCGTTGTGGCCTTTCCCATTGCGGAGCACAGGCTCTGGACACGCAGGCCCAGTGGCCATGGCTCACAGGCCTAGCCGCTCCGCGGCATGTGGGATCTTCCTGGACTGGAGCATGAACCCATGTCCCCTGCATTGGCAGGCGGACTGTCAACCACTGCGCCACCAGGGAAGCCCTGGATTTGTTCTTTTGTTTGGTTGCTCTCTTCTTTCTTTCTTTAAAATTTTTTATTTTTTATTACTTAAAATTTTTTTAATAAGTATTTTTTATTTTAATAACTTTATGTTATTTTACTTTACTTTATTTTATCTTCTTCCTTTCCTTCTTTGTTTTCTCCTTTTATTCTGAGTCATGGGGATGACAGGCTCTTGGTGCTCCAGCCAGGTGTCAAGGCTGTGCCTCTGAGGAGAGCCAAGTTCAGGACACTGGTCCACAAAAGACCTCCCAGCTCCACGTAATATCAAACGGCGAGAATCTCCCAGAGATCTCTATCTCAACGCCAAGACCCAGCTCCACTCAACAACCAGCAAGATACAGTGCTGGACACCCTATGCCAAACAACTAGCAAGACAGGAACACAACATCATCTATTAGCAGAGAGGCTGCCTAAAATCATAATAAGGCCAAAGACACCCCAAAACACACCACCAGACATGGACCTGCCCACCAGAAAGACGAGATCCAGCCTCATCCACCAGAGCACAGGCACTAGTCCCCTCCACCAGGAAGCCTACACAACCCACTGAATCAACCTTAGCTGCTGGGGACAGATACCAAAAACAATGGAAAATACGAACCTGCAGCCTGTGAAAAGGAGATCCCAAACACAGTAAGTTAATCAAAATGAGAAGACAGAGAAACACACAGCAGATGAAGGAGCAAGGCAAAAACCCACCAGACCAAAACAAAAGAAGAGGAAATAGGCAGTCTACCTGAAAAGGAATTCAGAATAATGAGAGTAAAGATGATCCAAAATCTTGGAAATAGAATGGAGAAAATACAAGAAACGTTTAACATGGACCTAGAAGAACTAAAGAGCAAACAAACGGAGATGAACACAATAAATGAAATTTAAAATTCTCTAGAAGGGATCAGTAGTAGAATAACTGAGGCAGAAGAACAGATAAGTGACCTGGAAGATAAAATAGTGGAAATAACTACTGCAGAGCAGAATAAAGAAAAAAGAATGAAAAGAATTGATGACAGTCTCAGAGACCTCTGGGACAACATTAAACACAGCAACATTCGAATTATAGGGGTTCCAGAAGAAGAAGAGAAAAAGAAAGGGATTGAGAAAAAATTTTAAGAGATTATAGATTAAAACTTCCCTAATATTGGGAAAGGAAAGAGTTAATCAAGTCCAGGAAGCACAGAGAGTCCCACACAGGATAAATCCAAGGAGAAACATGCCAAGACACATATTAACCAAACTATCAAAAATTAAATACAAAGAAAAAATATTAAAAGCAGCAAGGGAAAACAACAAATAACACACGAGGGAATCCCCATAAATGTTAACAGCTGATCTTTCAGCAGAAACTCTGCAAGCCAGAAGGGAGTGACAGGGCATATTTAAAGTGATGAAGGAGAAAAACCTACAACCAAGCTTACTCTACCCAGCAAGGATCTCATTCAGATTTAATGGAGAAATTAAAACCTTTACACAAAAGCAAAAGCTAAGAGAATTCAGCACGACCAAACCAGCTTTAAAACAAATACTAAAGGAACTTCTCTAGGCAGGAAACACAAGCAAATGAAAAGACCTACAAAAACAAAAACAAAGCAATCCAGAAAATCATAATAGGAATATACATATTGATAATTACCTTAAATGTAAAAGGATTAAATGCTCCAATCAAAAGACATAGACTGGCTGAATGAATTAAAAAAAAAAAAGACTCATATATATGCTGCCTACAAGAGACCCACTTCAGACCTAGGGACACATACAGACTGAAAGTGAGGGGATGGAAAAAGATATTGCATGCAAATGGAAATCAAAAGAAAGCTGGAGTAGCAACTCTCATATCAGAAAAAATAGACTTTAAAACAAAGACTATTATGAGAGACAAAGGAGGATACGACATAATGATCAAGGGATCAATCCAAGAAGAAGATTTAACAATTGTAAATATTTATGCACCAAACATAGGAGCACCTCAATACATAAGGAAAATACTAACAGCAATAAGAGGGGAAATCAACAGTAACACAATCATAGTAGGGGACTTTAACACCCCACTTTCACCAATGGACAGATCATGGAAAATGAAAATAAATAAGGAAACACAAGCTTTAAATGATACATTAAACAAGATGGACTTAAGTGATATCTATAGGACATTCCATCCAAAAACAACAGAATACATTTTCTACTAAAGTACTCATGGAACATTCTCCAGGATAGATCATATCTTGGGTCACAAATCAAGCCCTGGTAAATTTAAGAAAATTGAAATCGTATCAAGTATCTTTTGCGACCACAACGCTATGAGGCTAGATATCAATTACAGGAAAAAATCTGTAAAAAATACAAACACATGGAGGCTAAACAATACACTACTTAACAACCAAGAGATTACTGAAGAAATCAAAGAGGAAATCAAAAAATGCCTAGAAACAAATGACAATGGAGACACGATGACCCAAAACCTATGGGATGCAGCAAAAGCAGTTTTAAGAGGGAAGTTTATCACAATACAATCCTACTTTAAGTAACAAGAAACATCTCAAATAAACAACCTACCCTTACACCTAAAGCACTTAGACAAAGAAGAACAAAAACCTCCCAAAGTTAGCAGAAGGAAAGAAATCACAGAGATCAGATCAGAAATAAATGAAAAAGAAATTAAGGAAAAGATAGCAAAGATCAATAAAATTAAAAGCTGGTTCTTTGAGAAGATACACAAAATTGATAAACCTTTAGCCAGATTCATAAAGAAAAAAAGGGAGAAGATACAAATCAATAGAATTAGAAATGAAAAAGAAGTAACAATTGACACACCAATGAAAGAAATGAAAGACGATACAAACAGATGGAGAGATATGCCATGTTCTTGGACTGGAAGAATCAACATTGTGAAAATGATTATACTACCCAAAGCAATCTACACATTCAATGCAATCCCTATTAAACTACCACTGGCATTTTTCATAGGACTAGAACAAAAAATTTCACAATTTGTATGGAAACACAAAAGATCCCAAATAGCCAAAGCAATCTTGAGAAAGAAAAACGGAGCTGGAGGAATCAGGCTCCTGGACTTCAGACTATACTACAAAGCTACAGTAATCAAGACAGTATGGTACTGGCACAAAAACAAATATAAATCAATGGAACAGGAAGGAAAGCCCAGAGATAAACCCACACACATATGGTCACCTTATCTTTGATAAAGGAGGCAAGAATATACAGTGGAGAAAAGACAGCCTCTTCAATAAGTGGTGTTGGGAAAACTGGACAGCTACATGTAAAAGAATGAAATTAGAACACATCCTAACACCATACACAAAAATAAACTCAAAATGGATTAAAGACCTAAACGTAAGGCCAGACACTATCAAACTGTTAGAGGAAAACATAGGCAGAACACTCTATGACATAAATCACAGGAAGATCCTTTTTGACGCACCTCCTAGAGAAATGGAAATAAAAACAAAAATAAACAAATGGGACCTAATGAAACTTCAAAGCTTTTGCACAGCAAAGGAAACCATAACCAAGATGAAAAGACAACCCTCAGAATGGGAGAAAATATTTGCAAATGAAGCAACTGACAAAGGATTAATCTCCAAAATTTACAAGCAGCTCAATATCAAAAAAAACAAACAACCCAATCCAAAAATGGGCAGAAGACCTAAATAGACATTTCTCCAAAGAAGATATACAGACTGCCAACAAACACATGAAAGAATGCTCAACATCATTAATCATTAGAGAAATGCAAATCAAAACTACAATGAGATATCATCTCACACCAATCAGAATGGCCATCATCAAAAAATCTACAAACAATTAATGCTGGAGAGGGTGTGGAGAAAAGGGAACCCTCTTGCACTGTGGGTGGGAATGTAAATTGATACAGCCACTATGGATAACAGTATGGAGGTCCTTAAAAAACTAAAAATAGAACTACCATACGACCCAGCAATCCTACTACTGGGTATATACCCTGAGAAAACCATAATTCAAAAAGAGTCATGTACCACAATGTTCATTGCAGCTCTATTTACAATAGCCAGGACATGGAAGCAACATACATGTCCATCGACAGATGAATGGATAAAGAAGATGTGGCACGTCTATACGATGGAATAGTACTCAGCCATAAAAAGAAACAAAACTGAGTTATTTGTAGTGAGGTGGATGGACCTAGAGTCTGTCATACAGAGTGAAATAAGTCAGAAATAGAAAAACAAATACCGTATGCTAACACATGTATATGGAATCTAAAAAAAAAAAAGAAATGGTCATGAAGAACCTAGGGACAAGACGGGAATAAAGACACAGACCTACTAGAGAATGGACTTGAGGATATGGGGAGGGGGAAGGGTAAGCTGGGACAACATGGGAGCGTGGCATTGACATATATATACTACCAAACGTAAAATAGATAGCTAGTGGGAAGCAGCCACATAGCACAGGGAGATCAGCTTGGTGCTTTGTGACCACCTTGAGCGGTGGGATAGGGAGTGTGGGAGGGAGGGAGACCCAAGAGGGAAGAGATATGGGGACATATCTGTATGTATAACTGATTCACTTTGTTATAAGGCAGATACTAACACACCATTGTAAAGCAATTATACTCCAATAAAGACGTTTACAAAAAAGAAGGCATTCCACAATAAAGATGTTAAAAAAAATAAATAAATAAAAAGGCAAAAAAAAAAAAAGACAGAGCTTCCATGAAAGAGAGTTGTCTTCCTAGTAGGAATTCAGGTGTTAGTTGCTGAAATACCTGTTGGTTTTCAATAGAGTTGGGCTCTTGAGGAGTTCCACCATCCCTATCTGCCTCCCTTCTGTCTCTGCTCCTCTATGTTCCAGCCAGAATGAATTCTTCATAGCCAGGGCTTGTGGACACTTCCATATATTTGCATATTCTGATTCCAAAGCCTCGAGAACATTAATATCCCCTTTGCACAGATAAATTCTACCTGATTTTTATATCAGCTTAAAAGTAGCCTTTTTAATAAGAAGAATTTCCTATCACTGAGCAATGTCACCACCTCTTCCCTGAAATATGGGTATTCCTGTCACATCTCTGTGAACTTCTGCAGTTGGCCTTGGCATTCATATATTAAGTCTGCTCACTGTCTTCCCATTTCCTTTAGTCTCTTATTAACTGAAGACAATGGTACTTTCATGTCCATAGTCCCACTTCCACACATCATGTGTGATTTACAAGATACATTAACTAGGGCTTCCCTGGTGGCGCAGTGGTTGAGAGTCCGCCTGCCGATGCAGGGGACGCGGGTTCGTGCTCCGGTCCGGGAAGATCCCACATGCCGCGGAGCGGCTGGACCCCTGAGCCATGGCCGTTGAGCCTGCGCGTCCAGAGCCTGTGCTCCGCAATGGGAGAGGCCACAACAGTGAGAGGCCCGCATACCGCAAAAAAAAAAAAAAAAAAAAGATACATTAACTAGCTGTTGAATGAATGAAAGAATAAGTGAATGATGAATCAATGAATAATGAATCAATTCATGATCAATGAATGATGTTAATGACACTGAATGAATCAATCAATGAATGATGTTTTAATGACTATCCCTATCACTCTGTCTGTAGTAACAATGCCTCCATTTTAAAGAGAAGTAAAAATGAAAACACAACAACTATAACGTTCTCTTGTTTTTCTCTTCTGTTTCTTAAATTGCCACAGCTTTGGCAGCAACTGGATCAGTTGGTTGCAAACACTATGATGTGTTTTGGCCCTTGAATACTATACATTATGGCATATGAAAAAAAAGTTATAATTTCAAGATGATGATCTGAATGGAAACAGATGGTATTTCAGTAGTGATGCACATAGATTCTTACATCTTGCAGGTCATATTCCCTGCCCCCTTCCCTTGGGAAAATATTACATGTGCCATGTTTCTTTCTCTACCTCCCTATCCCCACCCCTCTGGCCATATGTTTCATAACGAGGGCACTTAAAATACCCTAGAATTGGCCTATCCTCATGATATTTAAAATATGAGATGTGACGATATATTAAACATATTTCAAACACATGGGCTACATAGGAGGAGAGGAAAGGCAACAGAAAAAGTTCACACCATGTTATTTTGAGGGGAGTTCAGCAAGAAAGTAAGAGCGTGATGTAAGGGATTTCAGATAACAGCAAAACTGGCTACTCTGGCATAATGTGTGAAAGATGGTGTTTGGCGAATGTGTGATCAACGTTTTTGAGAAACAGACCATCAGTCTGAAAATGTACATTTGAATTTATAGAAGCAAAGATCCTGGGCCACCCAGAGAGTTTGACAGTCTGTTCTCTAGTCTGGAGAGCAGGAAAGGAAAAGGTCACCCATCCGGTTCCCTGGGTGTCATGATGCTGCTTTGCTGGGATCATCTGCCTCTGGGCCCACCATGGAGGCAACTTGGCTGGGCTTAGCTGTGTTGGCAGGAGGTGAAATATCCAATAAGAAGATGATAAATAATAAATGGGCCGATTTTTCATACTTGGATGGAGGGAAATGTTAATGGAGTTAGGGAAAGTTTGGCTCCTTGTTTCAAACAGCTAGGCTTGATTATTTCAAGATTGACTGTTCAATCCCCAAAGGCCTTTGGGTGGTATTTCTCTCTGCCAGAATGGGTAGAAAAGCTGACCATGTTGGAGGGTCTGCATGCCTCACTTCCTTTTAGAGGTTCAGCAATTATAGGTCCAGCTGGCTTTTGAATTCCCACTTGTCCTTAGGACAAGCTTGGTAGATGTGAGAACTACCTTCTTCCCATGCTGCATGCTTCTGAAAAAAATAATTATCCTCCTTATACTTATTATAGAGGGCTATAATGATAGCCCTGGGTGGCACAGGCTCTGCAGAGAGTACTCAATGCCATTGGATTAGTACATGGTACATCTTCCAGTGCACATTAGTACATTAGTACATGGTACATGGTACATCTTCCAGTGCACAAATTTTACTCCAATAATGAGAAAGAATACATCACTTTTATATCAAAGTAAACACAGATATGAAACTGGACAGAAGACAAAAGTCCATCATAATTCTAGACATAAAAAAAAATAGGTTAAAACAGAAAAATTTAAAGAAGTGTCTGGGCTTCCTGTAGGCCTCTTTGTTTACACCTCCTGGTCCCTGGGGATATCTTCTCATCGCCCGCCGCTATTAGTTCCCCATGGGGAGTTGTGGTGGAGGACTGTATGAGGAGCATCTTCCTACAAAAACACTGGCTAGTTCGTTGGAATCAGAAAAGCAAATCACTTCTCACTTTTCATCTCATTGCATTCCCTCTAAGCATCTGTAGGGCAAAAATCAAGGGACGCTCCCTGTCTTCAAGGACTTGGTATTGTGGAGTTCAGATCCACAGTGGAATCAGAGGAGTATCTCTTGGACATCCCATTTACTAACAAGTAGTTGGAGGAACCAGTGCTAGCTCCTGGGTTCCGGCAAATGGGTTACATTAGTGGCAATGGATATGTTCAATAAGATAAGCCACAGTTGGCCATGATCACTGATTGCCAATGTGGAAACAGAAAAAAATATGTAGAGAATATTGAATATTTTGCAATTCAACTAATGCTCCTCCATTGGAAGTTAATTGGAAAGAATTAACTGGGAAGGATGACCATCATGGTGTCAGTCTCAGGACCTTCTTGCAGAAACTCTACTCCTGTTCTCTTTTCCTCTGCAATCCAAATTTTCTTCACCCAGGCTTGAAACATCATTTTTAATTACCTCCTGTCTCTCATACTAGTTCCCTCCTTTCTAATTCCACAGCCCAGGGTCTGCTTTCATTCAGGCTCTCACTTTACACTCTAGGTGTGCTACCACTAAATTCTCTTTCCATCTGTCCTCTGCATGCTGCCAGACTAATTTTTCTTAACTATCACTCTGATTATGGCACTTTTATGATCTGAAGTGGCTCTGTCCAATGGCTCCACATTGCCTACCAAATAAAGTTTCAACTCTTTTTGCTTTGCACACAAAGGACCCAATCTATGTCATAGGTCCTTCCCTCCTCACACCCTCCATAACATTACTCAGAGCAGATAGCTCCAGTTTTCATCCTCTGATATGCTTGCCCTGTTTTGCCACCTGCCTTTTCCATTCATTCTTCCTGGAGTGCCCTCTTCTACCAGTTCTAGTTAACAGCATCCTAGAGGTCTTAAAAGAAGTCTTTCCTGATAATCCCAGCCCACAAAGTTGTGGTCTACTTAGGAAGTTTATAATGCTCTCAGAGTAACCACCATATCTCTGCAACTAGATGGGAAACACTAGAAAGGCAGGGAACTTTAGCTTTGAAAGATTCCAATGCTTAGTGGAGTGCTTTGAATATAGTATATGCTCAATAAATATGTGTTGAGTGAATGATTTGATTTTAATTTCCTAAGTAAGATAATATAACTTAAACCTTTAAGATGTTTATTAATATTCCAAACAACATGCTGTCACAGAATTAATCGTTTGCTTACAAATGCTGCCTGGAAAAGAGATTAATTGCACTGTGGAAATTACCCTGCATAATGTAGAAGTGAGGCTTCAGACACAGGATGGAGAACTAGTTTAAATTCATAAATTAAAATTTCTGAAAAACAACTACTGCTTTCCATAAGAGATACACCAGCTTACAGCCAAGTTCAAGCCCAGTTCAAATTCCTATCTATCTGTCAGGAACAAGCTTGTTTTCACCATGACAGCTATAGAAGCCAGTCAACAGGCTGGAGCAAGCTCTGGTTTCCATGGGGGCATCAGATCTAGTTATACTGATACATTCCAACTGGCAGGTTGAGAGGACTTGGTTTTCCTGCATGGCAGCTAGTGTTAGGGAAAGGCCCTTGAAAGTAAGAACAGACTGTCTCCTTTCTAGTACTCCAAGACAGCAGAAGCGGTGTGGCTGAGGTTAATTCACAGCTGACGATACAAATAAATAAACATGAATAGAAGACATAATGCATACCTGTTGGTTGAAAGTGATTTTCTTTTTAGAAATTAACTAAAGTTCATATTTACTCACACTAGTTTTTACCTAATGCCCTATTTGTGTCCATCCAGGATACCAAAAGAAATGTCATCATTTGTCCTTAGGCCACTCTTGACTGTGATGGTTTCTCAGACATTTCTTGTTTTTGACAACCTTGAAAATTTTGAGGATTAATGGTCAGATATTTTGTAGAATAAACCTCTTTTGCAATTTGTCTGACGTTTTTAAGGGTCGAGTTATGTGTTTCGGGGAAAGACACAGAGGTAAAACACCATGTTTGTCCTGTCATATTGAGTCCACATACTGTCTCATGACTTATCTCTGTTGATGTTAACCTTGATGAACTGGCTAAGGGAGTATTTGTCAGGTTTCTCCATTACGCTATTTTACCCCTTTCCATACTGTACATTGTAGATAGAAATTACCATGTGCATAGCACACTTAAAAAGTGAGAGAACAGTTATATTCCATCTCCTTGAAGTGGAGTGTCTACATAAATTATTTGGAATTCTTCTACATGCAATATTTGGCTGTTCTCTTCCATTTATTTATTTATCTATTTATGTATGTATATATTTATTTATTCATTTATTCATTCAACTACTTGTTTATAACAATACAGACTCATATTTTATATTTTGTGTTGTAATCTGATACTACTTCATTTGTTTTCTTGCTAAAATTGTACCCACTTTGAACAGCAGGAGCTCTTTCATTTGCATCCTTTATACCTCTGACATCTTCCTGTCACTGTGTGTGTGTGTATGTGCGCATGCACGTATGCACGTGTGTTAACTGCTTTTATTTATTTTCAAGCCCAACCTAAGTGTCTTATTTTATTTTTTTGTGAATTTTTTAAATTTAGTTTTTATAAGCAGGTTCTTATTAGCTATCAATCTATACATATTAATGTATATATGTGAATCCCAATCTCCAAATTCATCACACCAGCACCTGCACCCGTCACTTTCCCCCCTTGGTGTCCATATTTGTTCTCCACATCTGTGTCTCTACTTCTGCCCTGCAAACTGGTTCATCTGTACCATTTTTCTAGTTTCCACATTTATGCATTAATATGCGATATTTGTTTTTCTCTTTCTGACTTACTTCACTCCGTATGACAGTCTCTAGATCCATGCACGTCTCAAAAAATGACCCAATTTCATTCCTTTTTATGGCTGAGTAATATTCCATTGTATATATGTACAACATCCTCTTTATCCATTCGTCTGTCGATGGGCATTTAGGTTGCTTCCATGACCTGGCTACTGTAAATAGTGCTGCAATGAACACTGGGCTGCATGTGTCTTTTTGAATTATAGTTTTCTCTGGGTATATGCCCAGTAGTGGGATTGCTGGGTCATATGGTAATTCTATTTTTAGTTTTTTAAGGAACCTCCATACTGTTCTCCATAGTGGCTGTATCCATTTACATTCCCACCAACAGTGCAAGAGGGTTCCCTTTTCTCCACACCCTCTCCAGCATTTGTTGTTTGTAGATTTTCTGATGATGCCCATTCTGACTGGTGTGAGGTGATATCTCATTGTAGTTTTGATTTGCATTTCTCTAATAACGTGATGTTGAGCAGCTTTTCATGTGCTTCTTGGCCATCTGTATGTATTCTTTGGAGAAATGTCTACTTAGGTCTTCTGCCCATGTTTTTATTGGCTTTTTTTTTTTTTATTGAGCAGCATGAGCTGTTTATATATTTTGGAGATTAATCCTTTGTTCATTGATTCGTTTGCAAATACTTTCTCCCATTCTGAGGGTTGTCTTTTCATCTTGTTTGTAGTTTCCTTTGCTTTGCAAAAGCTTTTAAGTTTCATTAGGTCCCATGTGTTTACTTTTGTTTTTATTTCCATTACTTTAGGAGTTGGATCAAAAACGATCTTGCTGTGATTTATATCAAAGAGTGTTCTTCCTATATTTTCCTCTAAGAGTTTGATAGTGTCCAGTCTTACATTGAGGTCTTTAATCCATTTTGAGTTTATTTTTGTGTTTGGTGTTAGGGAGTTTTCTAATTTCACTCATTTACAGGTAGTTGTCCAGTTTTCCCAGCACCAGCTATTGAAGAGACTTTCTTTTCTCCACTGTATATCCTTGCCTCCTTTGTCATAAGTTAGTTGACCATAGGTATGTGGATTTATCTCCGGGCTTTCTATGCTGTTCCATTGATCTATATTTCTGTTTTTGTGTCAGTACCATATTGTCTTGATTACTGTAGCTTTGTAGTATAGTCTGAAGTCAGGGAGTCTGATTCCTCCAGATCCGTTTTTTTCCCTCAAAATTGCTTTGGCTATTCGGGGTCTTTTGTGTCTCCATACAAATTTTAAGATTTCTTTTTCTAGTTCTGTAAAAAGTGCCATTGGGAATTTGATAGAAATTGTATTGAATCTGTAGGTTGCTTTGGGTAGTACAGTCATTTTCAAAATATTGATTCTTCCAATCCAAGAACATGGTATATCTCTCCATCTGTTTGTATCGTCTTTAATTTCTTTCATCAGTGTCTTATAGTTTTCTGCATACAGGTCTTTTGTCTCCCTAGGTAGTTTATTCCTAGGTATTTTGTTGTTTTTGTTGCAATGGTAAATGGGAGTGTTTCCTTAATTTCTCTTTCAGATTTTTCGTCATTAGTGTATAGGAATGCAAGAGAATTCTGTGTGTTAATTTTGTATCCTGCAACTTTACCAAATTCATTGATTAGCTCTAGTAGTTTTCTGGTGGCATTTTTAAGATTCTCTATGTATAGTAGTATCATGTCATCTGCAAAAAGTGACAGTTTTACTTTTTCTATTCAATTTGTATTCCTTTTATTTCTTCTTCTTCTGATTGCTGTGGCTAGGATTTCCGAATCTATGTTGAATAATAGTGGCGAGAGTGGACATCCTTGTCTTGTTCCTGATCTTAGAGGAAATGCTTTCAGTTTTTCACCATTGAAAATCATTTTGCTGTGGGTTTGTTGTATATGGCCTTTATTATGTTGAGGCAGGTTCCCTCTATGCCCCATTTCTGGAGAGTTTTTATCATAAATCAGTGTTGAATTTTTTCAAAAGCTTTTTCTGCATCTATTGAGATGATCATGGGGTTTTTATTCTTCAACGTGTTAATATGGTTTATCACATTGATTGATTTGTGTATATTGCAGAATCCTTGCATCCCTGGGATAAATCCCACCTAATCTTGGTGTATGATCCTTTTAATGTGTTGTTGGATTCTGTTTGCTAGTGTTTTGTTGAGGAATTTTGCATCTATATTCATCAGTGATATTGTTCCGTAATTTTCTTTTCTTGTAGTAGTATTGTCTGGTTTTGGTATCAGGGTGATGGTGGCCTCATAGAATGAGTTTGGGAGTGTTCCTTCCTCTGCAATTTTTTGGAACAGTTTGAGAAGGATGGGTGTTAGCTCTTCTCTAAATGATTGATAGAATTCACCTGTGAAGCCATCTGGTCCTGGACTTTTGTTTGTTGGAAGATTTTTAATCACAGTTTCAATTTCATTACTTGTGTTTGGTCTGTTCATATTTTCTATTTCTTCCTGGTTCAGTCTTGGAAGATTAAACCTTTCTAAGAATTTGTCCATTTCTTTCTGGTTGTCCATTTTATTGGCATAGAGTTGCTTGCAGTACTGTCTTAGGATGCTTTGTATATCTGCGGTGTCTGTTGTAACTTCTCATTTTTCCTTTCTAATTTTATTGATTTGAGTCCTCTCCCTCTTTTTCTTGATGATTCTGGCTAATGGTTTATCAACTTTGCCTATCTTCTCAAAGAACCAACATTAAGTCTTATTGATCTTTGCTACTGTTTTCTTTGTTTCAATTTAATTTATTTCTGCTCTGAAACTTATGACTTCTTTCCTTCTACTAACTTTGGGTTTTGTATGTTTTTCTTTCTCTAGTTCCTTTATGTGTAAAGTTAGATTGTTTGAGATTTTTCCTGTTTCTTGAGGTAGGCTTCTATTGCTATAAACTTTGGGTTTTGGATCATCATGTTTTCGTTGTAATTTGTCTCTAGGTATTTTTTGATTTTCTATTTGATTTCTTCAGTGATCTCTTGGTTATTTAGTAACATATTGTTTAGCGTGCATGTGTTTGTGTTTTTTAGGCTTTTTCCCTGTAATTGATTTCTATTCTCATAACGTTGTGGTCAGAAAAGATGCTTGATATGATTTCAATTTTCATAAATTTACTGAGGCTTGGTTTGTGATCCAGGATGTGATCTATCCTGGAGAATGTTCCATGAGCACTTGAGAAGAAAGTGTAATTTGCTGTTTTTTGGATGGAATGTCCTATGAATATCAATTAAGTCCAACTTGTTTAATGTGTCATTTAAACATTGTGTTTCCTTATTCATTTTCATTTTGGATGATCTGTCCATTGGTGAAAGTGGGGTGTTAAAGTCCCCTATTATGATTGTGTTAGTGTCTATTTTCCCTTTTATGGCTGTTAGCAGTTGCCTTATATATTGAGATGCTCCTATGTTGGGTGCATAAATATTTACAATTGTTATATCTTCTTTTTGGATTGATTCGTTGATCATTATGTAGTGTCCTTTGTCTCTTGTAATAGTCTTTATATTAAAGTCTATTTTGTCTGATATGAGTTTTGCTACTCCAGCTTTCTTTTGAATTCCATTTGCATGGAATATCATTTTCCATCCCCTCACTTTCAGCCTGTATGTATCCCTAGGTCTGAAGTGGGTCTCTTGTAGACAGCATATATACAGGTCTTGTTTTTGTATCCATTCAGTGAGCCTGTATCTTTTGGTTGGAGCATTTAATCCATTCACGTTTAGGGTAATTATCGATAGGTATGTTCCTTTGACCATTTTCTTCATTTTTATGGGTTTGTTTTTGTAGGTTCTTTTCTTCTCTGTGTTTCCCACTTAGAGAAGTTCCTTTAGCATTTGTTGTAGAGCTAGTTTGGTGGTACTGAATTCTCTTAGCTTTTGCTTGTCTGTAAAGCTTTTGATTTCTCTGTCGAATTTGAATAGGATCCTTGCCAGGTAGACTAATCTTGGTTGTAGTTTGTTCCCTTTCATCATTTTAAATATATCATGCCACTCCCTCCTGGCCTGTACAGTTTCTCCTGAGAAATCAGCTGTTAACCTTATGGGAGTTCCCTTATGTTATTTTCCCCTTGTTTCTTGTAATAAATTCCTTTGTCTTTAATTTTTGTCAGTTTGATTACTATGTGTCTCATCGTGTTTCTCTTTCCGTTTATCCTGCCTGGGACTCTCTGCGCTTCTTGGACTTGGGTGGCTATTGCCTTTCCCATGTTAGGGAAATTTTCGACTATAATATCTTCAAATATTTTCTCGGGTCCTTTTCTCTTTCTCTTCTCCTTCTGGGACCCCTATAATGCGAATGTTGTTGTGTTTAATGTCCCAGAGGTCTCTTAGGCTGTCTTCATTTCTTTTCATTCTTTTTACTTTATTCTCTTCTGTGACAGTGAATTCCACCATTCTGTCTTCCAGGTCACTTATCTGTTCTTCTGCCTCAGTTTTTCTGCTATTGATTCCTTCTACTGTATTTTTCATTTCAGTTATTGTATTGTTCATCTCTGTTTGTTTGTTCTTTAATTCTTCTAGGTCTTTGTTAAACATTTCTTGCATCTTCTAGATCTCTGCCTGCATTGTTTTTCTGAGGTCCTGGATCATCTTCACTATCATTATTCTGATTTCTTTTCCTGGAAGGTTTCCTATATCCACTTTGTTTAATTGTTTTTCTGGGGTTTTATCTTGTTTCTTCATCTGGTACATAGCCCTCTGCCTTTTCATCTTGTCTGTCTTTCTGTTAATGCAGTTTTTGTTCCACAGGCTGCAGGATTGTAGTTCTTGATTCTGCTGTCTGCCCTCTGGTGGATGAGGCCATCTGAGAGGCTTGTGCAAGTTTCTTGATGGGAGGGACTGGTGGTAGGTAGAGCTGGGTGTTGCTCTTGTGGGTAGAGCTCAGTAAAAACTTTAATTTGCTTGTCTGCTGATGGGTGGGGCTGGGTTTCCTCCCTGTTGGATGCTTGGCCTGAAGCAACCTGACACTCGAGCCTACCTTGGCTCTTTGGTGGGGCTAATAGCAGACTCTGGGAGAGCTCACACCAAGGAGTACTTCCCAGAACTTCTGTTGGCAGTGTCCTTGTCCCCATGGTGAGCCACAGCCACCCCCTGCCTCTGCAGGAGATCCTCCAACACTAGCAGGTAGGTCTGGTCCAGTCTCCTATGGTGTCACTGCTCCTTTCCCTGGGTCCTGATGCGTGCACTACTTTGTGTGTGCCCTCCAATAGTGGAGTCTCTTTTTCCCCTAGTCTTGTCAAAGTCCTGCAATCAAATACCACTAGCCTTCAAAGTCTGATTCTCTAGGAATTCCTAGAGAATTCCTGGCCGTTGCCAGACCCCCAGGTTGGGAAGCCTGACGTGGGGCTCAGAACCTTCACACCAGTGGGTGGACTTCTGTGGTATAAGTGTTCTCCAGTTTGTGAGTCACCCACCCGCCAGTTATGGGAATTGATTTTATTGTGATTGCGCCCCTCCCACTGTCTCACTATGGCTTCTCCTTTGTCTTTGGATGTGGGGTATCTTTTTTGGTGAGTTCCAGTGTCTTCCTGTTGATGATTGTTCAGCAGTTAGTTGTGATTCCGGTGCTCTCGCAGAGGGAGTGAGCGCACATCCTTCTACTCTGCCATCTTGAACCAATCCCTTTAATTGCTTTTAGCAACTGCTTACTTACCAGCACTACAGGTTCTCCATGTTCATCTTCCATAGTTTCAGTCCTATTCCTAGAATTGACCAGTTCTCCAAGATGTTCCACATCCTTTAATCGGAGAATGGAATTAGAAACCAAGATCGTAGTGCTGGGTGTTTGTTGCTACTGTAGTGTTATGACTTCTAGGCCTTCTCAGCTGACAGAGTAAAGAAATACAGGAGTGTATACTAACCTATGTATGCACACATATCTATAAATATTTCAATATGTGACCATGCCTGTAAGCTAAATATGAGCGCTTACTGATATCTCCAAGGTTAATATTACCACATAGATCATTCTATCCTCATCCCCTTGTTCAGTCATCCATTTATTTAATTGTTAAATGCAGATTTATATCTATAGCAGTTTCAGAATTATTAACCCACATTTCCGTAGGAAATAGCTGCATTACTAGGAAGAGATCCTTTTGCTTTTAGTCTTACAGACTCCACTCATTTCACAAATTACATAGCTTAAGACATTTTCTTGAACCTCATTCAGTAAGGTTGTTTCACACAACCTCACTGCCTGCTTTCCATCCTTGGATCTCCCAAACTCCTAAGTGCTTTTTTAGATACGTTTTCACTTTTCATATATTAATATTCACTCTTTGCATGGTATCCCTTGCAACTAGTTATCTATTTACTGTCTTTGTAATATTACTTTTTAAACAATGTCACACAAGTGGAATCATATAATATTTAACCTTTTCAGACTGGCTTCTTTCACTTAGTAATATGCATTTAAAGTTTAACCTTGTGTTTTGGGGTTTTTTTTGTTTGCTTGTTTTTTTGCTTATTTTGTGGATTTTTTTGTCTATATACCTTTATAATATTGAATAATATTTCATTCTGTGATTATAACACAATTTAATTATTCACTCACTTATTAAAGAGCATCTTGGCTGCTTTCAGTTTTTGGTCATTATAAATAAAGCTTCTAAAAACATATGCATGCAGGAGTTATGTGAATGTAAAATTTCAAATCAATTGAGCAAATACCTAGGTGTGCAAATGTTGGATCATAAGGTAAAACTATGTTTTAGCTTTGTAAGAAACTGTCGAACTGTCTGCCAGAGAGACTGTACTGTTTTGTATTTGAACCAACAATGAATGAGAGTTCCTATGGCTCTGCATCCTCACCAGTAGTCAGTATAGCATTTTTTCTTAAACATCTTTATTGGAGTATAATTGCTTTACAATGGTGTGTTAGTTTCTGCTTTACAACAAAATGAATCGTAATATATATACATATGATCCCATATCTCTTCCCTTTTGGGTCTCCCTCCCTCCCACCCTCCCTATCCCACCCCTCCAGGCGATCACAAAGCACGGAGCTGATCTCCCTGTGCTATGCAGCTGCTTCCCACTAGCTATCTACCTTACATTTGGTAGTGTATATATGTCCATGCCTCTCTCTCGCTTTGTCACAGCTTACCCTTCCCCCTCCCCATATCCTCAAGTCCATTCTCTAGTAGGTCTGTGTCTTTATTCCTGTCTTACCCCTAGGTTCTTCGTGACATTTTTTTTTCTTAAATTCCATATATATGTGTTAGCATACGGTATTTGTCTCTCTCTTTCTGACTTACTTCACTCTGTATGACAGACTCTAGGTATAGCATTTTAAAAAAAAAATTTAGCCATTCTACTAAGCATGTAGTGACATCTTGTTTTTGCATGTTCCTAATGACAAATGATATTAAGCAGCTTTACATATGTTTCTTTGCCACCTGTATATTTTCTTTGGTGAGGTATCTATTCAAATATCTTGCACATTTTTTAACTGGAATATTTGTTTTCTTCTTATTGAGTCTTTAGAGTTTTTTGTATATTTTGGATACAAGTCCTTTATCATATAAGTATTTTGCACATATTTCCTCCCAACGTAGTGCCTGTCTTTTCATTCTATTAAGAGTGTCTTTCCCAGAGCAGGAGTTTATAATTCTCATAAAATCCAATGTATTAGTTTTTTCTTTCATGAGTCATGATATTGGCTTATATTTGAAAACCTATCACCAAACTGAAAATTATGTAGATTTTCTCCTATGTTTTCTTAAAGAAATTTTATATTTTTGCATTTTACATTTAAGTATATGATCCATTTTTAATTAATTTTTTATTGAGGTATAATTGTCATATAACATATTAATTTCAGGTGTAGAACATAATGATTTGATATTTGTATATCCCCAAATCCTTCAATGGGTGCATTGTTCTCAACCTATTTCCTTGAAACTCTGACCCCCTACTGGATTTTTCCCCTCTTAGGTAAGATTGGAAACTTGAAGGGGACTGGAATAGAAGGAATTTTCTTCCTGGTATAAGCCTTTAGCAAAGACCTGTCCCCTGGAGAGTGGGATTTTGTTAAATAGAAATCTCTGAGTTTATTTCACAGTGTTTACTCTTCCTGTTTCCCGGCCAGAACAAGGAAATAATCTTTCTAAAAACTTCACCATGGCTTCTGGTTAAAGGTGGCTGCTGTGGTGGGGCAGACTATGGCAACTCAGGAAGCCACTCCAGGAAGCCAGTCAGAGGAGAGCAATGCTTTGGACCTGCCATCAGCTTATGACGTAAGGGATTACGTGTTGCAGAGACCCAGCCAGGAGGCCAACAGCGAGGCTTTTAGTTCTGAATAAGTCCTTTCTATTATGTAGGTCCAGCCATGTGGCTGACAGGGTCTTGGTGCTCTGCCCTGGTGTCAGGCTTGAGCCTCTGAGGTGGGAGAGCCAAGTTCAGGACATCTGACCACCAGAGACCCCCCCCACAGCCCCACATAATATCAGTTGGCGAGAGCTGTCACAGAGATCTATGTCTCAATGCTAAGACCCATCTCCACTCAACAGCCAGCAGACTCCAATGCTGGATGCCCCATGCCAAACAACTAGCAAGACAGGAATACAACCTCACTCATTAGCAGAGAGGCTGCCTAAAATCATACTACGTTCACACACACCCTAAAAAACACCACCAGATGCAGCCCTGCCCATCAGAAAGACAAGATCCTGCCCCACCTGCCAGAACACAGGCACCAGTGCCCTCCACCAGGAAGCCTACAAAACCCACTGAAACAACCTCAGTCACTGGGGGCAGACACCAAAAACAATGGGAACTATGAAGCTGAAGCCTGCAAAAAGGAGACCCCAACCACAGTGAGGTAAACAAAATGAGGACCAGAGAAATATGCAGCAGATGAAGGAGCAAGGTAAGAACCCACCAGACCAAACAAATGAAGAGGCAATAGGCAGCCTACCTGAAAAAGAATTCAGAGAAATGATAGTAATGATGATCCACAATCTTGAAAATAGAATGGAGGAAATACAAGAAACCTGTAACAAGGACTTAGAAGAAATAAAGAGCAAACAAACAATCATGAACAACACAATAAATGAAATTAAAAATTCTCTAGAAGGAATCAAGAGCAGGATACCTGAGGCAGAAGAACGGATAAGTGACCTGGAAGATAAAATAGTGGAAATAACTACTGCAGAGCAGAATAAGAAAAAAGAATGAAAAGAATTGAGGACAGTCTCAGAGACCTCTGGGACAACATTAAACACACCAACATACAAAAATTATAGGGGTCCCAGAAGAAGAAGAGAAAAAGAAAGGGACTGAGAAAATATTTTAAGAGATTATAGTTGAAAACTTCCCTAATATGGGAAAGGAAATAGTCAAGTCCAGGAAGCTCAGAGAGCCCCATACAGGATAAATCCAAGGAGAAACACACCAAGACACATATAAATCAAACTATCAAAAACTAAATACAAAGAAAAAATATTAAAAGCAGCAAGGGTGAAGCAACAAATAACATACAAGGGGGTCCCCTTAAGGTTAACAGCTGATCTTTCAGCAGAAACTCTGCAAACCAGAAGGGAGTGGCAGGACATATTTAAAGTGATGAAAGGGAAAAACTTACAACCAAGAATACTCTACCCAGCAAGGATCTCATCAGATTTGATGGAGAAATTAAAACCTATACATACAAGCTAAAGCTAAGAGAATTCAGCACCACCAAACCAGCTTTACAACAAATGTTAAAGGAACCTCTCTAGGCAGGAAACACAAGAGAAGGAAAAGATCTACAAAAACAAACCCAAAACAATTAAGAAAATGGTAATAGGAACACACACATATCTAGTATTACCTTAAGTGTAAATGGATTAATTGCTCCAAACAAAAGACATAGACTGGGAGTGAATGGATACAAAAACAAGACCTGTATATATGCTGCCTACAAGAGATCCACTTCAGACCTAGGGACACATACAGACGGAAAGTGAGGGGATAGAAAAAGATATTCCATGCAAATGGGAATCAAAAGAAAGCTGGAGTAGCAATTCTCATATCAGACAAAATAAACATTAAAATAAAGACTATTACAAGAGACAAAGAAGGACACTACATAATGATCAAGGGATCAATCCAAGAAGAAGATACAACAATTATAAATACTTATGCACCCAACATAGGAGCACCTCAATACATAAGGCACATGCTAACAGCCATAAAAGGGGAAATTGACAGTAACACAATAATAGTAGCAGAGTTTAACACCCCATTTTCACCAATGGACAGATCATCATCCAAAATGAAAATAAATAAGGAAGCACTGCTATAAAGACACATTAAACAAGATAATTTAATTGATATTTTTAGGACATTCCATACAAAAACAATACAATAGACTTTCTTCTCAAATGCTCAAGAAACATTCTCCAGGACAGATCATATCCTGGGCCACAAATAAAGCCTGGTAAATTTAAGAAAATTGAAATCATACCAAGTATCTTTTCTGACCACAACAGTATGAGACTAGATATCAATTACAGGAAAAAAACTGTAAAAAATACAAACACATGGAGGCTAAACAGTACACTACTAAATAACCAAGAGATAACTGAAGCAATCAAAGAGGAAATCAAAAAATACCTAGAAACAAGTGACAATGAAAACATGACGACCCAAAACCTATGGGATGCAGCAAAAACAGCTCCAAGAGGGAAGTTCAGAGCAATACAATCTTACCTCAAGAAACAAGAAACATCTCAAATAAACAGCCTAACCTTACACCTAAAGCAATTAGAGAAAGAAGAACAAAAAACCCCCCAAAGTTAGCAGAAGGAAAGAAATCATAAAAATCAGATCAGAAATAAATGAAAAAGAAATGAAGGAAACAATAGCAAAGATCAATAAAACTAAAAGCTGGTTACTTGAGAAGATAAACAAAATTGATAAACCATTAGCCAGACTCCTCAAGAAAAAAAGGGAGAAAACTCAAATCAAGAATTAGAAATGAAAAAGGGGAAGTAACAACTCACACTGCAGAAATACAAAGGATCATGAGAGATTACTACAAGCAACTATATGCCAATACAACAGACAACGTGGATGGAATGCACAAATTCTTAGAAAAGCACAACCTTCCAAGACTGAGCCAGGAAGAAATAGGAAATAGAAACAGACCAATCACAAGCACTGAAATTGAGACTGTGATTAAAAATCTTCCAACAGGGCTTCCCTGGTGGCTCAGTGGTTGAGAGTCTGCCTGCCGATGCAGGGGACACGGGTTCGTGCCCTGGTCCGGGAGGATCCCGTGTGCCGTGGAGTGGCTGGGCCCATGAGCCATGGCCGCTGAGCCTGCAAGTCCAGAGCCTATGCTCTGCAGCGGGAGGGACCACAGCGGTGAGAGGCCCGCTTACTGCAAAAAAAAAAAAAAAAAATCTCCCAACAAAGAAGAGCCCAGGGCCAGATGGCTTCACAGGGGAATTCTAACAAACATTTAGAGAAGAGCTAACACCTATCCTTCTCAAACTCTTCCAAAATATAGCAGATGGAGAAACACTCCCAAACTCATTCTACGAGGCCACCATCACCCTGATACCAAAACCAGACAAAGGTGTCACAAAAAAAGAAAACTACAGGCCAATATCACTGATGAACATAGATGCAAAAATCCTCAGCAAAATACTAGCCAACAGAATCCAACAGCACATTAAATGGATCATATGCCATGATCAAGCAGGGTTTATCCCAGGAATGCAAGGATTCTTCAATATATGCAAATATATCAGTGTGGTACTCCATATTAATATAATGAAGGATAAAAATCATGTGATTATCTCAATAGATGAAGAAAAAGCTTTCGACAAAATTCAACACCCATTTATGATAAAAAACCTTCCAGAAAGTAGGTATAGAGCAAACTTACCTCAACATAATAAAGGTCACATATGACAAACCAAAAGCCAATGTCATGCTCAGTGGTGAAAATACTGAAACCGTTTCCACTAAGATCAGGAACAAGACAAGGTTGCCCACTCTCACTGCTACTATTCAACATAGTTTTGGAAGTTTTAACCACAGCAATCAGAGAAGAAAAAGAAATAAAAGGATTCCAAATGGGAAAATAAGTAAAACTGTCACTGTGTGCAAATGACATGATAGTATACATAGAGAATCCTAAAGATGCTACCAGAAAACTATGAGCTAATCAATGAATATGGTAAAGTAGCAGGATACAAAATTAATGCACAGAAATCTCTTGCATTCCTAAACACTAATGATGAAAAATCTGAAAGTGAAATTAAGGAAACACTCCCATTTGCCATTGCAACAGAAAGAATAAAATACCTAGGGATAAACCTACCTAAGGAGACAAAAGACCTGTATGCAGAAAACTATAAGACACAGATGAAGGAAATTAAAGATGAAACAAACAGATGGAGAGATATACCATGTTCTTGGATTGGAAGAATCAAAATTGTGAAAATGACTATACTACCCAAAGCAATCTACAGATTCAGTGCATCCCTATCAAACTACCAATGGAATTTTTCACAGAACTAGGACAAAAAAAATTCTCAATTTGTATGGAAACACAAAAACTTCGAATAGCCAAAACAACCTTGAGAAAGATGAAGCTGGGGGAATCAGGTTCCCTGACTTCTGACTATATTACAGAGCTACAGTAATCAAGACAGTATGGTACTGGCATAAAAACAGAAATACAGATCAATGGAACAGGATCGAAAACTCAGAGATAAACCCATGCACATATGGTCACCTTATCTTTGATAAAGGAGGCAAGAATATACAATGGAGAAAAGACAGCCTCTTCAATAAGTGGTGCTGGGAAACTGGACAGCTACATGTAAAAGAATGAAACTAGAACACTCCCTAACACCATACACAAAAATAAACTCCACATGGAATAAAGACAGAAATGTAAGGCCAGACTCTATAAAATTATTAGAGGAAAACATAGGTAGAACGTTCTATGACATAAATCACAGCAAGATCCTTTTTGACCCACCTCCTAGAGAAACGGAAATAAAAACAAAATAAACAAATGGGACCTAATGAAACTCAAAAGCTTTTGCACAGCAAAGGAAACCATAACCAGGACGAAAAAACAACCCTCAGAATGAGAGAAAATATTTGCAAATGAAGCAACTGACAAAGGATTAATCTCCAAAATTTACAAGCAGCTCATGCAGCTCAATATCAAAAAAACAAAGAATCCAATCCAAAAATGGGCAGAAGACCTAAATAGACATTTCTCCAAAGAAGATATACAGATTGCTAACAAACACATGAAAGAATGCTCAACATCATTAATCATTAGAGAAATGCAAATCAAAACTATAATGAGATATAATCTCACACAGGTCAGAATGGCCATCATCAAAAAATCTACAAACAATGCTGGAGAGGGTGTGGAGAAAAGCGAACCCTCTTGCACTGTGGGTGGGAATGTAAATTGATACAGCCACTGTGGAGAACAGTATGGAGGTCCTTAGAAAACTGAAAATAGAACTACCATATGATCCAGCAATCTCACTACTGGGCATATACCCTGAGAAAACCATAATTCAAAAAGAGTCATGTACCCCAGTGTTCATTGTAGCTCTATTTACAATAGCCAGGACATAGAAGCAACCTAAGTGTCCATTGACAGATGAATGGATAACGAAGATCTGACACATGTATACAATGGAATATTACTCAGCCATTAAAAGGAACGAAATTGAGTTATTTCTAGTGAGGCGAATGGACCTAGATTCTGTCATACAGAGTGTGGTAAGTCAGAAAGAGAAAAACAAATACCGTATGCCAATGCATGTATACAGAACCTAAGAAAAAAGGAAAGGTTCTGAAGAACCTAGGGGCAGGACAGGAATAAAGATGCAGATGTAGAGAATGGACTTGAGGACCTGGGGACGGGGAAGGGTAAGCTGGGATGAAGTGAGAGAGTGGCATGGACATATATACGCTACCAAATTTTAAACAGATAGCTAGTGGGAAGCAGCCACATAGCACAGGGAGATCACCTTGGTGCTTTGTGACCCCCTGGAGGGATGGGATAGGGAGGGTGGGAGGGAGACACAAGAGCGAGGGGTTATGGGGATATATGAGTACATATAGCTGATTCACTTTGTTATACAGCAGAAACTAACACAACATTGTACAGAATTATAGTCCAAAAACGATGTTAAACAAAACAAAACAGAGAAGTTCACCAGGAGAACTGGGTGGAGTCCCTATGGTTCATGGAGATAAAGCCCATGAATATGAGCTACCTCTCCCACCCCACCAGCCCAAAACAATGGTCTTCAGGATTTTCTCACTCTCAAGCTTATCCGTACACAGCCTCCTGCAACTTATTTAATTCGCTACCTAAATGTTTCTGTCCAGGGTCCCCATGACTACCCCAGGTTCAATAATTTAGTAGAAAGCCTCATAGGATTCAGAATACCACCATACAGCTAGGATTTATTACAGTAAAGTGACAGAAAGCAAAATCATGAAAGGAAAAATGTGCATGTGTGTAATTTGGAGGAAACCAGGCACAAGCTTCCCCCAGTCCTGTCCCAGAGGAGGCACACAGAGGATGCTCTTCATTCTTACAGCTATGAGTTGTGACAATGCATATTAAATGTTGCCTCTCAGGGAAGCTCCTTAGAGACTTAGTGCCCAAGGTTTTTACTGAGCTCACGCTCTGCCTGGCACATACCAAAATTCCAATCTCCCAGATGGAAAACAGGTGTCAGCTAAACCACATGGTTTATATAAGCAGCCTAGGCACAGTGAGTGAGCACTGTTCTGTGAATCATGGGAACCCTCCTAAAGTCGAAGTTGCCAGGCACCAACCTTGCAAGCAGGCCTCTCTAGGCCCTGCTACATAACTGTTCTGCCCAGTGTTCCTACTAGTTTATGATCGCAGTGGCTGCTGCTTCCAGCAGGTAGATCTCAGTGGCTCTATCTCTCTGGATGCTCCTGTCTCTCCAGATTTCAATGTAGTAGTTTATCCTGCAAAACCTCCGTTCTCTGAGAGGTCTAAGAAAAGTCATTGCTTTGCAGTTTTTCCACCTTTTCCTTATTGGAAGAATGGGAAAGATAACTTTTAAGCTCTTTACATGTCAGAGCTGAAGCCAGAATTTCCAAGGAGCAATTTTAATATCACAAATTCTCCCTCACAAAAGTTCTTACACAAAGCTAGTGTTGTAGTTAACGACAGGACTTTCTCTTCTTGGAGAAAAAAGAAGACAAACAAAAAAGAATGTCCAGAGGATACACGTGTGTACATGTGAATGTGCCTATGGATGGCCAAATAGCAATACCCATCAGTTCTCAGTCAACTTTTCAGGGCCTGGAGCATAACCCTTACTGTCTACATATCAAAATCCTATGGGGGACATTCTGAAGGATACTATCGTTCCAGCCCCATCTAAAACCAAGTAAATAAAAAATTGGGGGGTGGAATTCAGGAATTAAATTTTTTTTTTTGACTGAGGAATTAAAAAAATGCAATCAGATTAAAAGCAATAACAACAATAACTCTGTCTTGGACATGTTGCTTAAGATGCTATCCGAATTTTACTGCTTCAAAAGAACTCTTTACACTGACAATTCTGGATATCATTTTAGACTACTAAACCATGATTTGGGGAGTAGAGATAAAAAGCCAAATTTAAGAACCCATGTTTTAAGAACCCTCCAGGATATTATCATGTATGTTCAAATTTGAGAACCACGGATCTAGTATTTTAAAGACATAGGAAGAAAAAATTGTAAGTGACACATCCGTTACCTCCTCCACAGAGATTGTAAAGATTTAACAAGTTTCCTATTTAAAGGCTTTCAGGGAACGCCCACCCCATACTCTACAGAAATGGAGACATCCACAGTAGTCACCATAGCTGGCAAAATAGGGAAGCCAAATCTTGATGAGGAAGGGAGATACACTTCTCAAGAATGAAACCGCTGGTCTAGGATTGATCTCCTTCTCCCAGTTCGGGTTAGAATGGGAGCTGGCAAGGCTGGAGCAGGTATGCTGGCAATGGCCTTTCCCTCAAGTCCACCTGGCTTGGTTCAGAAAGGCAAATATCAAACATGTGTCCCAGATAATAGTGATGATGTTACTCAAAGAAAAAAACAAGATCATCCAAGGTCATTAATCAGGAGAGACAGAAGCAAAATGGTACCTGAGATGCAGCACCAACCAGCAGATCAAGAATAGAGAAACCAATATCATCAATTCTGAGACAGCCTGAATCAAATCCTTAGAGAGGATCTTAAGTGTACAGCAGGTTTTTATACCTGAAGCACGTGATGTGGGCACATAGAAAATGAATTATATTGTCCAACCTCACTTTCATAAAATAATCTTAAACAAACATTTCAAGATTATCTATCTATCAATTTGCATATATTAGAATGTTAGTAATAATCGTGGTAATGTGCACTATTTCTCAAATTCTTCACCCCTTTCAGCTTCCACGCCTTTTTCCCTGTTCTCTTAAGGTTTCTATTAACAAAGGTGAAATATACTTTAAGCTTTGAACTTGACTATGTGATTTGCTTTGAACAATTGTTTATAGGCAGATGTAATGTCAACAAGGGTTTGGAATATGTTTGCCAAGTGGGGCTTATCTCTACTATTGCTGTGGAAATCACATGCCCCAGTTAGCCTGATGATTCAAGGAAGATGAGACTCATGGAGAAGATGCTGAACTGCAGATTTGCAAAGGGAACCAGAGCTGCCGACATGGCCAACCAGTAGATCTGTGAATATAAAGATTATTTTAAGCCCCTGAGCTCTGCAGTGGTTTGTTATCCAGCATTATTTTAACAATAGCTGACTGATGTAATAGTATAATTTACAATTTACAAAAATTTAGAATCAAATTAAATGTTCAAGAATAGGATTGTCTAAGTAAACTATGGTATATTCATGCCATGGATGTGCTGCTGCTAAAAATATTATTATAGAAAAATATTCACTGGCGTGCAAAACGCTCATAATAGGCTTGCTAAGTGAATATGTGACTGTTACATACTGTGCTTACTATTTTGTTTTTGGTAGAAAATATGTGTGTAGATTTCTACCTGTATGCATCTATACATTTATATATAATTTAAAATTTTTTCACAGGGAAGATTGAAAAGTTAAAGACCAAAATATTGAAAGGGATTATTTCAGAATGCTGAAGTAATAGATTTTTTTCCTACCTTAAAAAGGTTGTTATGTGTTCCAAATTTTAGAATTATAAATAAGGGAAAGAGGGAGATTTTCTAAAAAACTAAATATTCCATGCAGACAGCTGTAGATTTCTCTTCAGTATTTCAGATATTGAGTTGGTCCCTCTGCATGCTAATACTGATTGGAAACATCTGAGAGAGTGTCTGCACATCTCAGTATTTGTAAAATCTGAAAGGATAAACCTTTGAACATGAATGAATAGTTTGTTGGTGTCAATAAGTGTTTTCATCAGCATAGTGTGTCATTTGCAATTTGTTATCTTCTTTCTTTTTTTTTTAACATCTTTATTGGAGTATTATTGCTTTACAATGGTGTGTTAGTTTCTGCTTTATAACAAAGTGAATCAGTTATACATATACGTATGTTCCCATATCTCCTCCCTCTTGCGTCTCCCTCGCTCCCACCCTCCCTATCCCACCCCTCTAGGTGGTCACAAACCCCCTAGCTGATCTCCCTGTGCTATGCGGCTGCTTCCCACTAGCTATCTATTTTACGTTTGGTAGTGTAGAGTAGCATGGACATATATACACAACTCTTCTTTCTTGATTCAGGGTGGAACTTTCCATAAAACAGAATTGTTAGACAAATAGACACTTTGTGTCTATTTGGTGACTGTGTGAGTATGTGGTTGAAAGGCTGAGTCACTGATGGAATGAATGTCAGATGGGTCAGAGATTATCAAGCAAAACAATGGCTTTTGTCCAATCCCACTTGTCTGCAAGGGAACCAGGGAACCAGGTGGGAGGCTGGCTCAGATAAAGTGGAATTGGATCCATGTTCCAGAGGATAAGGGATAGCTCTATATAATGTATCATGTGAGTGTCACCATGGTATTGTTCCCATTCATAAGCAACAGTTTCTTTTAGAAACTTGTTAAGCTTGTGTGTCAGTAATACATTAATGTGGGTAAATGGCTTGAATAATACATTGGCAAGATCCTCTAAATCTTTGTGCCACCAAACAACAAGTGTCTTCAGAACAGTGCCTCCTTTAAATGGATACCTGAGCATGAAAAGGTTTGGGAAAATTTTTGGAATTGGATCAATATTATATGTCATCTAAAATAAACCAAATAACCTGAGAACTAAGAAGAAAATCTTCCTCTCTATCTATCTCCCACAGATTTGCTCACATTCTTACTAGGAGTGACCTGAGTTTGAGATGCAAGATCAGTTGGGCTCAGGACTTCAAAACAATCACAATCTTATGAACTTCCTCTAGTAATGAACATGTTACCTAATGCTGACAAAAGAAACGACTTCATGGCAGCAGGGATCTGTAGCCAATAGAGCATTTAAAGTTTTCTGTATAGATTTCATTTCCAAACCATATCAACTCTTCCTTACTGTGTGATGTGGGAAAGCTTGCTAAACTTTCTGAGGTTACCTGTGTGCAGTGCTGCAGAAATGCTGAATGAGAAGAAGCTGGAAGAACCTAGTTATACTCCTTAGGTGAGGGAATTCACTCATCACTCCTGCCAAGTCAGGCAATTGATGTAGTCTTCTCTAAAAATGGAATAACAATAACCAGCCACTGTGAAAATGAACAAGGTGAGTCACATAAAGTGCCCGGCATGGATGTCTGTGACATAGTAAATACTAAATTAATATTAGCATACTCCATGCTTTTCATTCCTCTTTTAATCTTATCTTTTTCTGCCTCTACTCTGGACTCCCTATTCTCTCCTTATTTCTTCCACCTCATATACTAGGAATTATGGACTCAGAGCAGGTATTTGGTTAGGGAAACTCACCTGTATGGTGACAGGAATCCACCTGAACCACAATAGGAGAGGTAGAACTTTAAGAACTATTGTTACAAGTTGATTGAATAGATGCTGAGATGCTTAAATGAACACATTTAACTTACACATAACTTCATTCTATTACCAGCCTCCAAACCTTCCCATTCCTGCAGCCACAGCTTTTTAGGTAACATAGAGAAGGCGTGGAATGGTCTGGATGGCAAGATTTTTAGGAGCATTTGTAGCCTCAGGATACCAATCTTTGAGCTTTCTTTTTTTAAAAAAAGGAAAAATTTCACAAAGATTTATACAAGAAATAGTGTGTGATATTACAATGTCTTCTCCAGTCTTTTCCCAACTTGATTCTTACTTATTGTCTAAAAGATTCAATCATTTCATAACTGATAAAGGATACCAGAAAAGAAATTTACTTCTTTTCTTTTCTGTGTCTCATCTTCTTTAACATTTCATCATGTATATCATCATCAGTTTGAGCCTGAGTCCCAACTCCTGCAGAATACTTGGTGACAATGTCATGGGTTTTATGTGTTCAAATGTCCTCCCCATGACTCATGGTATTCATTCAGCATTTCAAATTACAGATTGTTCCCCAGGAGAGAGACATAAAACTGTGTAGACAAGGAATATAGAAGAACACACACACATACACACACACACAGACATTACCACATGGCTACAAAGACATGGTCTCTAGGGTAAAGATGGTAGTTTCTATAGATTCATGGTTAAAACCCACTTAAAAAGGAAGGAAATAGATTGTAAAACCTCTTCTTAGCACTTCCCTCCAATTGCATTAAACCTTTAACAGTAACAAGGCATTCCCCAAACACCATCATGTAGGAGACCCACCTATCCCTGCTGTTCAGATATGACAGCTGAGGCTTCGAGATGTTGAATATCTTTCCTACCAAGATTTATTAAGGACCAGCAGACTTGGTCTTTGTTTGCAATACGGGCATACATCAGCCTTGCAACACACACAAACACACACGCACGCACACACACACACACACACACACACACACACCCCTAAACAAATTCACTTGGGTGAAACTATAATTTTTTTTATGAGACTGTGCCTACAGGTCATTGATTCTCTTAATTCAGTCTCAAAATCTGTTTTGTTAAAAAGAGCAAGCCATGAAATTGTCTGAACCTTTTACTTTTCCACTGGTCTGATGACTGTGTATACAGAAGCACAAATACATATAAATACATCCTTGTGTGGTCTCAGGTAGAACTCAGAGGAAATGTGAAAGAGAGGCAGAGAAGAAAATTAAAAAGTAAATGGAATACAACCCTGAGGAATGAGTCAGAAAGGGGAGCAGAAAGGAATGACAGTCTACAGAGGACACAGAATACCAGGCATCCCAAATTGAGGTCCATTAAGAGAAGGGCATTAGAGTAGGTCAATGTGCCAATGCTGTTGGTGCTCTTATTACAAACCAAGGACTTTTATAAGTTCATTACAGATACTAATTCATTTAACTTTCCCCCAAGCTGATGAAGTAAGCAGTGTTATTATCATCCCATTAGTAAAGATGAGAAAACTGAGGCACAGTTGGGTTAAGCATCTTGCCCCAGGTCATAAAATAGTAAGAGGTAAAAGGAGGCTGTGACCCTGGGCAGCACAAGCACCCCTCTTCATAGTGGCTGGGAAAGAACCCAGAGAGGTGGGTGGTGGACATGGGACCACATAGGGCTGAAGTGAGAACAGTGCTAGGTACAAAGCAGGTGGTAGGTGCCCATTATATGTTTCATGCATCCTGAGGAGACTCCAGTAGGGAGGGAAAAGTGTTTAAGTAGATGGAAAAGAGCCCATAATAAGGTGGAGAGTAGGGAAATTGGGAGAGAAGAGAAAAAGAAAGGATTCATTCAGGTAACAGAAGCCTTGAGTTTTACTGAAATGTGAGCCACTCCCAAATGGGTCAGAGCCAGTTTACCCTACAGCTATCTCAGAGTGGCCACCGTCTTCACAGGCAAGCCCCACACAGAAGTGGGGTGGTTAGATTCTGGGTGTTAATAGTGTCTGTGACTAGCTGAGCACAGTATCCAGCAGAGGGCAGCTCCTCGATAATTCAGTGTGTTTAATACCTACTGTGTACCTACTCTGGGTCAGGTAGTGGTGATACAAAAGAAAAGGTGATCCCTCAGGCTTTGCAGTCAGTTTAGAATTAGAATCCCAGGGTCTGCCACTTACTATGCATTGACTCTGGCAAATTTCTTTACCTTCTTCTGTCACATTCTCTTTTCCCTGAAACGTGACTAATAGATGCCAGCACAGCACCTGTGGTGCCCTAATGGCTCCAAAGCTGTTAGTTGTTGAAGATGTTCTGTCATTATTTTCAAAGAATGACTGCACAGCCCTTGATGTTGATGGAGCTCACAGCTTAATAGGGGTGAGAAACACATAAACTGACAATCACCAGAGAGCGTGCAGGATGTCCTGGTGAACAGAGGCGTGAGCCCTAGAGGCGGGATGCATTTCTCCCACTCGCAGATTCGAGATTCTCCCTCCTCATTTTCGGGAAGCTGCACTTGGGGGTATCAACAAGGTTGAGGTGGTAATTCAGCTGCCTCAGCAAAGCCTGAGGAATGATAGAAAGATTCCACTAGAGAGTTCAAACTTGACTCTTAAAATGGCAAGGTTGTATCATATGTTTAGATATAAATTTCATCAGAAGCCTGGGAAATAATTCTGAAGTTGGAAATTCAGGTTGCATACCTGAAAACAAACCTTTGTCAGACTAAGAAATCTCTCACAAAGCAGTTCCTCACATTATTTGGCATTGCTTTGTCACGTGGTAATTATCCTATTAACCCAAATTAGAACTTTATCTTAGGTTCTTCATCCAAAGTGTGAATATAACAACTACTGAGGGGAGAGAAAGAGGGTGATTTTAGAAACATGCCTTGTCATGAGAACAGACACTTTTTTTTTTTTTTTTTGCGGTACGCGGGCCTCTCACTGTTGTGGCCTCTCCCGTTGCGGAGCACAGGCTCCGAATGCGCAGGCTCAGCGGCCATGGCTCACGGGCCCAGGCACTCCGCGGCATGTGGGATCTTCCTGGACCAGGGCACGAACCCGGCAGGCAGACTCTCAACCACTGCGCCACCAGGGAAGCCCCCAGACACTTTTTTTTTTTGGCAGCAAGAAGGAAATACAATTTTAACATATGTAAGAACTAAGATGCATGAGTGTATTTAAGAAATATAATAAATTATAGTTTTTTTAATAGATCTTTATTGGAGTATAATTGCTTCACAATACTGTGTTAGTTTCTGTTGTACAACGAAGTGAATCAGCCACATGCATACATATATCCCCATATCCCCTCCCTCTTGAACCTCCCTCCCTTCAGAGTTCTTAGAGTGATCTTTAGGGAGATTCTAAAAAGGAAAGCAGACTCAGTTACCGGGTGTACCAGGCCCTCTGGCACCTCATTCCAGAGGCTTCTATTTAATTAACTAAAGACTTCTACAAAAGACCTTCACTTAATACAGGATCACATGACATAGACCCAAAGGGCAATAAAAGGGACATCCTTGTGTGTGGGACTTCCCAAATGCCACTGAGGAGCTCTGTGTGTCTGCTTGGTATGAATACCCTGGGAGGTGTGGCTAATAAGGCAGACTCTTGAGCCCCACTTTAAGAGACTTTATTCAGTAGGTTTGGAGTGGGGTTCCAAGATCTATAGGTTTTACAAAACTCTATACACGATTCTGAGAGCTAAGAGTAGACACTACTGACAAATGCCACATGCAAATCTTGCCTGATGATGAAAATCACCTGGAGTGTTAGTTAAAAATGCAGATTTCTAGGCCACACTCCAGACTCACTGTATTGGAATATCTGAGTTCTGGGCACAGATACCGTATTTTAACTACTCACAGGTCAGTCTCAGCTTCTGACCTGGTGTGAACCTATGTGTCAATGCTTTGATGTCTATAAATCAGTTTTCTAACATTATCAGTCAGTTCCTAAAGGGAGAGAGTTCTGAGTTTTAATCTGCTCTTTGACCTACTAGACATGTAATTCTGGACAGTTCCTTAACTATACAAAGTCTCTGGTGACTCAATTGTGAAGTAATAAGAGGTCATTGCGAAGATTAAAGAGTAGCAAGTATAGGGAGATTGGCTCAAGATGGCGGAGTAGGAGGAGGTGAGCTCAATCCCTCTTGCGAGAGCACCGGAATCACAACTAAATGCTGAACAATCATTGATAGGAAGACACTGAAACTCACTAAAAAAGATACCCCACATCCAAAGACAAAGGAGAAGCCACAGTGAGATGGTAGGAGGGGCGCAATCACAATAAAATCAAATCCCATAATTGCTGGGTGGGTGACTCACAAACTGGAGAACACTTATACCACAGAAGTCCACCCACTGGAGTGAAGGTCCTGAGCCCCACATCAGGCATCCCAACTTGGGGGTCCGGCAATGGGAGGAGGAATTCCTAAAGAATCAGACTTCGAAGGCTACTAGGATTTGATTGCAGGAATTCAACAGGACTGGGGGAAACAGAAACTCCACTCTTGGAGGGCATGTGTGTGTGTCAGGACCCAGGGGAAGGAGCAGTGACCTCAGGGGAGACTGAACCAGACCTACCTGCTAGTGTTGAAGGGTCTCCTGCAGAGGTGGGGGGTGGCTGTGGCTCACCGTGGGGACAAGGACACTGCCAGCAGAAGTTCTGGGAAGTACTCCTTGGCGTAAGCCATCCCAGAGTCCACTATTAGCCCCACCAAAGAGCCTAGGTAGGCTCCAGTGTTGGGTCCCTCAGGTGAAACAAACAAGATGGAGGGAACCCAGCCACACCCATCAGCAGACAAGCGGATTAAAGTTTTACTGAGCCCTGCCCACCAGAGCAACACCCAGCTCTACCACCCACCAGTCCCTCCCATCAGGAAACTTGCACAAGCAACTTAGATAGCCTCATCCACCAGAGGGCAGACAGTAGAAGCAAGAAGAACAACAATCCTGCAGCCTGTGGAATAAAAACCACATTCACAGAAAGATAGACAAGATGAAAAGGCAGAGGGCTATGTACCAGAGGAAACAAGATAAAGCCCCAGAAAAACAACTAAATGAAATGGAGATAGGTAACCTTCCAGAAAAAGAATTCAGAATAATGATAGTGAAGATGATCCAGGACTTTGGAGAAAGAATGGAGGCAAAGATTGAGAAGATGCAAGAAATGTTTAACAAAGACCTAGAAGAATTAAAGAACAAACAAACAGAGATGAACAACACAATAACTGAAATGAAAATACAGTAGAAGAAATCAATAGCAGAAAACTGAGGCAGAAGAACAGATAAGTGACCTGGAAGACAGAATAGTGGAATTCATTGCCACGGAACAGAATAAAGAAAAAGAATGAAGTCAGCCTAAGAGACCTCTGGGACAACATTAAGTGCAACAACATTCGCATTATAGGGGTCCCAGAAGGAGAAGAGAGAGAGAAAGGACCCAAGAAAATATTTGAAGAGATTTTAATCAAAAACTTCCCTAACATGGGAAAGGAAATAGCCACCCAAGTCCAGGAAGCACAGTGAGTCCCAGGCAGGATAAAGCCAAGGAGAAACATGCCAAGACACACAGTAATCTATTGACAAAAATTAAAGACAAAGAAAAATTATTGAAAACAACAGGGGAAAATGACAAATAATATACAAGGGAACTCCCATAAGGTTAACAGCTGACTTCTCAGCAGAAACTCTACAGGTCAGAAGGGAGTGGCATGATATATTTAAAGTGATGAAAGGGAAGAACCTACAACAATGATTACTCTACCTGGCAAGGATCTCATTCAGATTCAATGGAGAAATCAAAAGCTTTACAGGCAAGCAAAAGCTAAGAGAATTCAGCACCACCAAACCAGCTCTACAACAAATGCTAAAGGAAATTCTCTAAGTGGGAAACACAAGAGAAGAAAAGGACCTACCAAAACAAACCCATAACAATTAAGAAAATGGTAATAGGAACATACATAACGATAATTACCTTAAACATAAATGTATTAAATGCTCCAACCAAAAGACACAGGCTCGCTGAATGGATACAAAAACAGGACCAATAGAAGTGCTGTCTAAAAGAGACCCCCTACAGACGTAGGGAAACATACGGACTGAAAGTGAGGGGATGTAAAAAGATATTCCATGCAAATGGAAATCAAAAGAAAGCTGGAGTAGCAATACTCATATCAGATTAAATAGACTTTAAAATAAAGAATGTTACAAGAGACAAGGAAGGACACTACATAATGATCAAGTGATCAATCCAAGAAGAAGATATAACCATTATAAATGTATATGCACCCACACAGGAGCACCTCAATACATAAGGCAACTGCTAACAGCTACAAAAGAGGAAATCTACAGTAACACAATAATAGTGGGGGACTTTAAAACCTCAGTTAACACCAATGGACAGATCATCCAAACAGAAAGTTAATAAGGAAACACAAGCTTTAAATGACACAATAGACCAGACAGATTTAATTGAGATTTATAGGACATTCCATCCAAAAACAGCAGATTACACATTCTTCTCAAGTGAACATGGAAAATTCTCAAAAAAAGATCACATGTTGGGTCACAAATCAAACCTCAGTAAATTTAAGAAAATTGAAATCCTATCAATCATCTTTTCTGACCACAATGCTATGAGATTAGAAATCAATTACAGGGAAAATATGTAAAAAACACAAACACATGGAGGCTAAACAATACATTAGTAAATAACCAAGAGATCACTGAAGAAATCAAAGAGGAAATCAAAAAATACCTAGAGACAAATGACAATGAAAACACGATGATCCAAAACCTATGGGATGCAGCAAAAGCAGTTCTAAGAGGGATGTTTATAGCAATATAAGCCTACCTCAAGAAACAAGAAAAATCTCAAATAAACAATGTAGCCTAAAACCTAAAGGAACTAGAGAAAGAAGAAACAAAACCCAAAGTTAGCAGAAGGAAAGAAATCATAAAGATCAGAGCAGAAATAAATGAAATAGAAATAAAGAAAACAATAGCAAAGGTTAATAAAACTAAAAGCTGGCTCTGTGAGAAGATAAACAAAATTGATAAACCATTAGCCAGAATCATCATGAAAAAGAGGGAGAAGACTCAAATCAATAAACTTAGAAATGAAACTAGAGAAGTTACAACAGACACCTCAGGAATACAAAGCATCCTAAGAGACTACTACAAGCAACTCTATGCCAATACAATGGACAACCTGGAAGGAATGGACAAATTATTAGAAAGGTACAACCTTCCAAGACTGAACCAGAAAGAAAAAGAAAATATGAACAGACAAATCACAAGTAATGAAATTGAAACTGTGATTAAAATTCTTCCAACAAACAAAAGTCCAGGACCAGATGGCTTCACAGGTGAATTCTATCAAATATTTAGAGAAGAGCTAACACCCATCCTTCTCAAACTCTTCCAAAAACTTGCAGAGGAAGGAACAGTCCCAAACTCATTCTGTGAGGCCACCATCACCCTGATACCAAAATCAGAGAAAGATACTACAAAAAAAGAAAATTACAGACCAATATCACTGATTAATATAGATGCAAAAATCCTCAACAAAATACTAGCAAACAGAATCCAACAACACATAAAAAGGATCAAACACCATGATGATGTGGGATTTATCCCAGGGATGCAAGGATCCTTCAATATATACAAATCAATCAATGTGATACACCATATTAACAAATTGAAGAACAAAAACCCAATGATCATCTCAATAGATGCAGAAAAAGCTTTTGACAAAATTCAACACCATTTATGATAAAAAACACTCCAGAAAGTGGGCACTGAGGGAACATATGTCAACATAATAAAGGCCGTATAAGACAAACCCACAGCAAACATCATTCTCAATGGTGAAAAGCTGAAAACATTTCCTCTAAGATCAGGAACAAGACAAGGATGTCCACTCTCACCACTATTATTCAACGTAGTTTTGGAAGTCCTAGCCACGGCAATCAGAGAAGAAAAAGCAATAAAAGGAACACAAATTGGAAAAGAAGAAGTAAAACTGTCACTGTTTGCAGATGACATGATACTATACATAGAAAATCCTAAAGATGCCACCAGAAAACTACTAGAGCTAATCAATGAATTTGGTAAATTTGCAGGATACAAAATTAGTGCACAAAAATCTATTGCATTCCTATACACTAATGATGAAAAATCTGAAACAGAAATTAAGGAAACACTCCCATTTACTACTGCAACAAAAAGAATAAAATACCTAGGAATAAACCTACCTAGGGAGATCAAAGACCTGTATGCAGAAAACTATAAGACACTGATGAAAGAAATTAAAGATGATACAAATAGATGGAGAGATATACCATGTTCTTGGATTGGAAGAATCAATATTGTGAAAATGACTATACTACCCAAAGCAATCTACAGCTTCAATGCAATCCCTTTCAAATTACCAATGGCATTTTTTACAGAACTAAAACAAAAAATCTTAACATTTGTAGGGAGACACAAAAGACCTCGAATAGCCAAAGCAGTCTTGAGGGAAAAAAGTGGAGCTGGAGGACTCAGACTCCCTTACTTCAGACTATACTACAAAGCTACAGTAATCAAGACAGTATGGTACTGGCACAAAAACAGAAATATAGATCAGGATAGAAAGCCCAGAGAAAAACTGACGCACCTATGGTCAACTAATATGTGACAAAGGATGAAAAGATATACAATGGAGGGCTTCCCTGGTGGGGCAGTGGTTGAGAGTCCACCTGCTGATGCGGGGGATACGGGTTCATGCCCCGGTCCGGGAAGATCCCACATGCCGCAGAGCGGCTGGGCCTGTGAGCCATGGCCGCTGAGCCTGTGTGTCCGGAGCCTGTTTTCCGCAACGGGAGAGGCCACAACAGTGAGAGGCCCTCATACGGGAAAAATGGAAAGCTACATGTAAAAGAATGAAATTAGCACACTCCCTAACACCATACACAAAAATAAACTCAAAATGTGTTAGAGAACTAAAGGTAAGACTGGACACTAAAATTCTTAGAAGAAAACATAGGAAGAACAGTCTTTGACATAAATCACAGCATGATCTTTTTGATCTACCTCCTAGAGTAATGGAAATAAAAACAAAAATAAACAAATGGGACCTAATGAAACTTAAAAGCTTTTGCACAGCGAAGGAAACCATAAAGAAGACGAAAAGACAACCCTCAGAATGGGAGAAAATATTTGCAACAAATCAACGGACAAAGGATTAATCTTGAAAATATATAAACAGCTCCTGCAGCTCAATATTAAAAGAACAAACAACCCAATCCAAAAATGGGCAGAAGACCTAAATAGACATTTCTCCAAAGAAGACATAGAGATGGCCAAGAAGCACATGAAAAGCTGCTCAACATCACTAATTATTAGAGAAATGCAAATTAAAACTACAATGAGGTATCACCTCACACCAGTTAGAATGGGCATCATTGGAAAATCTACAAGCAACAAATGCTGGAGAGGGTGTGGAGAAAAGGGAACCCTCTTGCACTGTTGGTGGGAATGTAAATGGATACAGCTACTATGGAGAACAGTATGGAGGTTCCTTAAAAAACTAAAAATAGGGCTTCCCTGGTGGCGCAGTGGTTGAGAGTTCACCTGCCGATGCAGGGGACGCGGGTTCGTGCCATGGTCCAGGAAGATCCCGCATGCCGTGGAGCAGCTGGGTCCGTAAGCCATGGCCGCTGAGCCTGCGCGTCCGGAGCCTGTGCTCCACAACGGGAGAGGCCACAACAGTGAGAAGCCCGCGTACTGCAAAAAAAACCAAACCAAAACAAAACAAAAAAAAAACCCGAGAAAAACTAAAAATAGAATTACCATATGACCCAGCAATCCCACTACTGGGCATATACCCAGAGAAAACCATAATTCAAAAAGACACATGAACCCCAGTGTTCATTACAGCACTATTTACAATAGACAGGTCATGGAAGCAACCTAAATGCCCATCAACAGATGAATGGATAAAGAAGGTGTGGTATATATATACAGTGGAATATTACTCAGCCATAAAAAGGAACAAAATTGTGTCATTTTTTGAGACGTGTATGGATCTAGAAACTGTCATACAGAGTGAAGTAACTCAGAAAGAGAAAAACAAATATATTATCGCATATATGTGGAACCTAGAAAAATGGTATAGATGAACCGGTTTGCATGGCACAAGTAGAGACACAGATGTAGAGAACAAATGTATGGACACCAAGGGGGGAAAGTGGCTGGGGGGTGGGTGGTGTGATGAATTGGGAGATTGGGATTGACATATATACACTAATATGTATAAAATAGATAACTAATAAGAAGTTGCATAAAAAATAAATAAATTTTAAAAATTAAAAAAAATAGTAGCAAGTATAAAATCCCTAGTAAACTGGCAGATAGTGAGTATTGAATATTCATTACACCCTACCATGACTTTATCTACCTCTTAATATGAATGTGAATTTACAAATTAGAGGAGGTATAAAATAGAACATTTTGATCAAAGAATTATGATCAAAACAAACATGAGGTCATATTTCATTTTTTACTAAAAAATGAAAAATAAAAAATAATGATAACACCAATTTCACATGAGGTTTAAATGAAAGTTGTACATTCATACATTGCTACAAGAAATGTCAGTTGGCAAGTTCTTGTGAAGATTTGTTATGCTTTTAAAATTATAAAAAATATCAGATTTTTTGACTTGTTCATTTTGTATGGAAAGTAACCCTAAGGACAGAAAACATTATTTTCATAAATATGTTCATTTCAGCATTTTTCAAAACAGCAGAGATTTTTAAACAGCCTGAATGCCCAATAATATTAAAGACAAGGTATATCCATTTATATGTAATAATACGAAGGCACTAAAAGTAATCACTGAGATCACTGAGCAATAAAGAAAACCATCTGCACTGTGATGTGAGAAAAGCAAAGTAAAATTGTATTTCTTTTATGATTACAAGTGTAAAATATTTATGTATAGAGGACATGGAAAATTAATAATTAAGTTGCTATGGGATGAAGAACTTGAGATTTTTTTCTTTTTATTTAATACTGCTATTACCATTACAGTACTGCTGTATGTTCCATGACTACTTTAATATATTGCCTGTCCTTTCTATTATTTAAAAGAAAAAGACAGCTCATAGGCATTGTTCCATCCACAGAGGGTCCTGATATAAAACCACTCTGATGCTCTCTGACCATTAAAGAAAAATGTAATTTATATTACAGGGTCACCCTGGTTAGTCACCAGACCCCAGGCAGGAGATCAGGATCCAGTGAAAGGAAGCCACAAAAGGCAATGTGACAAGGGACATTCCAAATTGGATGCAAGAAAATGAGCTAAGTCCAGAATGAATGTCGAAATGCAGGCTGGGAAGAGGGTGTTGGTTTATAAGACAGCTGTAGCTGGAGGAGCTCAGAGTTATGAACACTCTTTTACAGGTTTGTTAGTTCATGTGGAATGAAGAGACGAATTTGGCTCAAGGGTCCAGAGTGGAGTCACAGAAGTACATTTTCATATATATTTTAAAAAGAGTCTGACCCAGGCATTAGCTGGGTTGCTCCAGAGAAGGGACTGATTCTCTTTTCCTGCTCATTCTCTCCTTCCTATTCCTAATATGCTCCAAAGCTATGCCTGATTCCATGGGCATCATTTTGGCTCCATTAAGTAGTTGCTGTATGAATTTTCTAGGGCCACCATAACAAAGTATATCAGACTGGGTGGCTTAAACAACAGGAACATTTCTCCCAGTTACGGAGGCGAGAAGTCCACAGCCACGAGTTGGCAGAGGTGGTTTCTTCTAAGGTCTCTCTTCTTGGCTTGTAGATGGCTGTCTTCACACTGCATCTTCACATGGTCTTTTCTCTGTGCCTGTGTCCAAATGTCCTCTTCTTAGAAGGGCACCGATCATATTGAATTAGGGCCCACCCCAATGACCTCATTTTAACTTCATCACTTCTTCACAGACCTTATCTCCACATTCATATTCTGGCGTACTAGGATTGGGACTTCAACATATGAATTTTGCAGGGACACAAGTCAGCCCGTAACAGTTGTCATGCTTTAGCTCAAAGCATAAAGCAAGTCAGGTGGCAAGGGGTGTAACACAATATATACTTGGGCAGAGAGACACTGTGGGTTTGTTAGCACCTTGGAGATACCTCATTTTATAGAACAAGGTGAGGCTTAGGTGGGTTAGGTAGACTTCTCAGGACTACAGAAGGCAAACTCACAGCCAGCCTTTTGAGTCTCATAGTCTGAGACACCATGTAAGTCATCACTTCTTTCTTCCCTCCTTCTCACCCCTAGACTTCCCCTCCTTTCCTTGAAGCAGTCCCAGTTAATTGTATTCCACACAAGAGTCCACAAATGTATAAGACTCAGTACAGAAGGATTCTGAGGAAGAGTCAGAGGCCACCTGAGTCCCACTGCCCCCATCCTGAGGGGTGAATCTGTCAGATTCCACTGCAGGACAAGGTAAAGGCTCCACTGTGCCCCAACTGAGGTCTTTTGTCTACAGGATCCTGGTGCAGTATAGTGGGAAGTATGGTTCTCAGCACAGAACTCTACTTCAGGAAGCAAGAAAACACCTGGGCCCAGATGCCCCCTGATCCTGGGAAGTGGTCTCTCTGTATCTCATCTCCTTCCCTCTCCCCCAGCTCACTCAGCTCCAGCCACACTATCCTCCTTGTTATCCCTTGAACATGTCAGGCATCCTTATTCTGTCTGAGGACTTTTGCAGTGTGCTACGGTCTGAATATTTGTGCCCCCTCAAAATTCATATGTTGAAATCCTAACCCCCAGAAGTATTAGGAGGTGGGGCATTTGGGAAGTAACTAAGTCATGAGGGCTCCCTTCATGAACGGGATTAGTGTCCTTATGAAACAGGCTCCAGAAGGATCTCTAGCCCCATCTGCCATGTGTGAAAAGTGTGTGACCTGGAAGAGGGCCCTCATCTGACCATGCTGGAATACTGATCTCAGACTTCCAGCAGACAGAATCATGAAAAATAAATCTCTGTTTTTTATAATTTACCCAGTCTGGTCTTCTGTTACAGCAGCCCCAGCAGACAAAGGCACAGTGGCCACTCCTTCTGTTCATGGCATTCTTTCTTCAGATATCTAAGTGGCAAACTCCTCAAACTCCTTCAATCTCTCACTGAAGCCTACTCTCATCACTCTATTTTAAGTTGTAAGCCATTATACTCCCCCAATCCTACACCTCTGATCACCCATGCTTTTTTTGTTTTTTCTACAGCAATTATTGCATTCAAATATATTAAAAAATCTATTTACTTATTAGGTTTTGGGGTATTGTCTGTCACCCTCCTCTAAAATAAACACGAAACAATATGCTTTATGCATACCACATTCCAAGAACAAAGTAGGCACTCAAGAAATATCTGTTGAATGAATGAATGAATGGATATCTATGAGGCCAAAATTGGAGGCAAGTTTAGTTTGCTCCAGGCAAATTTAGTTTCCCAAGAAGCAAGAATCAGAGAGAGAGAGAGAGAGAGAGAGAGTGAGAGAGAGGGATGTTGGCTAGGTCTCTGTGTACTGGTTTGTAAAAGCACAAAAATTTCAACTCTCATTATGTAATAATGGAGGAAGGATCTTACATTCACCAAAAATCTGTTTGGCCCCAGTCAATTCCATAGTTTACATCACACAGAAACTCTATTTTACAGATCTAAAAACTCAAGTTCAGAAAAAAATTAGGTTGCTGGCTCAAGGTCACATAGCAAGTAAGGAATCTAATTAGTTGTCAAATCCAGATCAATCTGGATCCCACATTCAAATGCTTTCACTACATTGTTACACAGCCCTTAATTTGGTGACATACCAGGACCTAACACACTGTCTTCCTTATCTGCCTAGAGGAGAGGCAGCTTTTTGTGTTGGGAAAAACTAGCTTTCTAAAGGTGCTGGATGAGACATTGCCTGGCCCCAACTTTACTGCCATCTGAATATCAAATCAATGTCTCCTCCAGCCCAGTGAGTGAATCCCCATTTCAATATTACAATACATACATATGTTGATTAATTTGGGGGTGTGTTCTCTAGTGTTTGTTATTAATAAGAGTTAGGGTACTGCTTTATATAACTGAAGGAATTTTACAGTTGAGACGATCCAACATTATCTTCATAGTAGCTCACTCAGATATCTTTGTTTTTCTATGTTCTTTCTTTTTTTTTTTTTTTGCGGTACGCGGGCCTCTCACTGTTGTGGCCTCTCCTGTTGCGGAGCACAGGCTCCGGACGTGCAGGCTCAGCTGCCATGGCTCACGGGCCCAGCCACTCCGCGGCATGTGGGATCTTCCCGGACCGGGGCACAAACCCATGTCCCCTGCATCGGCAGGTGGACTCTCAACCACTGCGCCACCAGGGAAGCCCCTCTATGTTCTTTCTTAAACGAGAAAAATAAATAAATGGAGTTACAATTAGCTTACCCCAAATTGCTGAATAAACCAAGGGAACGAACTACCCAGGAGAATGTTCATCATCATGTGGGTCTGTTCAGCCAGTGGGCGGATCACAGGAGATCTGTGTGGCAGGGCTGGCCCTGACTCTGTTCTTGAGTTACAAGTGTCTGCGGCAGGTATGAACATTCATATCACGTACACAGAGTGGTAGAGAGAGTACTGGGGTTTTTTTTTTCCTAAAGTAGAATTTAATATATATTTTAAATTCTCATTTTGACAGACACAAATATTTACTCTCAATAGCTTAAGGGGCATCTTTGTCAGCTGGGTCGTGTCTCTCTTACCTGGGAGAGCAGTCAGCAAATGCCAAGCTTTGCTGGGGATGGAGGTGAAAGAGATCTCTTGTCATCAGTCTCCGCAGATTGTTGCTTCTCATTCTTAAAACTAGCAGCAAGGTCCTTTCATGTTCACTACCTTTCTCATCTGTGTTGTCATCATCTCTTCGTGGAATCCCAGAGAACATCCTACAGACCCTGTGTGCTCAGAGACACCAAGAACTCTCCCTTCCCATCAGGGGCTCCGGGAAATCTGAGGCAGCCCACGGGGCAGAAATCAGGTCTTCTCTCTCAAACCTATGGAGTCTCAAGACCCAGTCTAAACTCCAGGACACGTGGCATCACATCTAGGGCTCACGAGCAGCTAAGGCTTCCCTTTGGTTTCCCGACTGTCTCGTCTCCACACAGTCCATAAACTTTCTACCTAATCTGAGAGCAAGTTTGCTAGGTTCTTTATTTCTTCACAATAGCCTGAGGTTTATGCCCCCAATTCTTTGTGGTTTAGGATTTTGAAGATAAAATCTTATGTTTTTCAGTTCCCCAAACGTTCCCCTTCAGAATCCATTTTGAATATCAAAAGCCTAAAATTGACTTATTTTCTGGGCTCTGCTGTAACAACTCCAACCCAAGGCAGTGGATCCTTCCGAGTCTATTTTGAATGGAGAAGAGCCATGACATTAAAATAAATAAATAAGTAAAAAGATAGGAAGGAAAACATACCATCAAAATAATGCCTACTAGCCATCTTAACCAGTGAGAAAAATAATGTGGTCAAACTCATCTAAAACCCAACAACCCTGCTTAACTATGAGTTCTTAAGCATGCTGTTTACTGCGGAGAGCAGAGAAATAAAAAGAACCTTGAGGATCTACAGATGTAATTCAATTGCTCACCGTCTCACTTCCTGGCAGGTTTGTGTCTGTCAAAGGCTGGAAGCTCTATTTTTATTTTTATTATTTTTCAAATTAACCTGTTAGCTATTGCACACCTTAGCCCGGTGCTTCTCAAACTCTAACGTGCATGCAAGTCACCTGGAGAGCTTTTCAAAATGCAGATTCTGGTTCGGCAGATCTGTGGTAAAGCCTGAGATTCAGTATTTCTAGAGAGCTCTGGGTGCTGTGCCCATACTTTGAGTACAAGGTGGTAGCTGTATTTCTTCAGCAACTTCTCCATATGCACCGTACAGTCCCAGGATGCAAAACACCTGTAATTTTTATCTTTATGTTTTGTCCCTGCTGTTTGTCCTCTCTCTGGATGAACTACCCAGATTCGCTGTTTGTTTAGATCTTTGCAGTTTTCAATCCTCAGGTCCATCCCCCTGATACTTTGAGTTCTCTGTCTCCTGTCAGTGAGTTTTGATACAACTACCTCGTTGTGATGCATCACAGTGCACCCTAATTTTCGTTTGTTTTCTTCTTGTTTTCTTTTACATCATATTATGAGCTCTTTACAGAAATCATTTGTCTCCTTTCTCACCACCTAATACAGTGTGTGGTCTAAGGAAGGTAACAGTGCCCACTTCAAGAGGTCAGAGGTCATCATGAAATTGGGTTTTGTCACTAATGAGATGAATTAAGCACTAGGATTATCCACGTAAAATGATGCACTTTGTACTTCTAGCGCTCAGAGCGGCGTGTGGAGATGAGGGGAGCAACCAGAGAGAGGTAAGGACAGATATTTCTGCCACTCAGTTCTTCAGGGGGAACCTCACTGCGCAGTGCCGATCACAAGGGGAGGCCCAGGGCGATTATTACCTTTTGAAGATGGTGGATTCATTTCTGCAAAAGCCAATGCCAGGTCTGTTCCCATTAATCCCCTGCTTGATGAGAACGGCAGGGTGTACTGCTAATGGTTTTCGGCTGCTTGTGGGCTGATGTGAAATGCATGTGATAATTAGCTAACTAAATTAGTTCTGTTCTCATTTTTTATATAAAGCAGTTTTGTGAGAATGGCTTTTTACAGTGATTTCTGGTCTAATTTCTTATTATCACCATTGGAAAAAAAAGGTTTTTTCTCCCCATTCTCTGGGATATCTCTCCCACTCACCACTCTTGACACCTTCCAAATCTACCCATGTATGATCTGTTATATGTTAAGCACTAAATCCCGGGGATGCCTCCCTCTTCCGTCTTCTCTTTTGGATCACCACACTACCATCACTGTTGGATTTCCTCCTGAATATTCAGATTACTGCAGATTTTTTTTTTTCATGGCTCTAAATGTGGAGAGAAACACAAGTGATTTACTCAGAGCTTTCTGCTACTATAAGCACCAGGACCTTCAACCCCAACATGTTAACATCCCAGATGTATGACATGAGTCACTCTCTGGGAACTGGCCCATCTGTTCTAAGTCTCAGCCACCTGGTGATTATACAGAAAGAGCAGCATGCAGCCTTTTTCCTGGCACAGCCACCAGGTTTTAGGGCTTTACAGATTCCTGTATATCCAGCCTGCTCTGGAGAGCTACCTACAGGGTTTTCATAGTGCTTTGTGTTGAGCTGTTTTCAATGAGTTGAACTTGCACGTCCTTCCTAGAGGCAGTTTTTTATTTTTAAGCAGATCAATACTGGGCAGCCTTATATGTGGGAAAGTTCCTAGATAATGTTGTGAATTTGATCACAGGACTTTACCTACCTGTAGGTTGGCTACTTCATCAGCAAAATAAAACATCCTCTTAGGTTCAATTACCAGAAATGTGATAAAACGGATACTGCTGTATGCTAGATCAAGATTCAATTCTCATCCTAACTGAGTTACCATGGTATAATTTTTTAAAGATGGCCAAAGATCCTTTGACACTCCTTCCAATGACAGGTGGGGGTCTAATTCCCCATCCTTTCATTTGAGCTGGGCTTAGTGACCTACTTTACCAAAAGAACGACATTTTGAGACTTCTGAGGGCAAGACATAAGACATATTTCAGCCCAGGCCTCTTGGCCTGCTCCCTGTCCTGTCTGCAGGAAGCCAGCCACCATATAAAGAGTCTGACAGTCCTCACACTACCATGTGTTGAGGAAGCTAATGCCCCCCATGTGGAAGGAAGGTCACATGGAGGGAAAGAGAGAGATACTCAGCCAGGCCCCTGATGACCAAGCCATCTCAGCTCAGACAACAGACATGTGACTAAAGGTACACCATCTTGGATGTTCGGCTCAGCAGAGTTTTCAGATGACTTTAGGCCCAGCTAAGCATTAGAAAGCCCAAGTGAGAGCCATCCAGCTGAGCACAGTCATCCCACAAAGCCATGAGAAATCATAGTATTTTTATAAGCCACTAAGTTTCAGATGGTTGGTTTGGCACCAAGAGGTAGCTAGAATATATGAGAAAAGAGCTCCGTTTCCTTATCTATAAAACAGAAATACTTACGCCTAACTCCTGTGAATACTGAGAAGATTTAAGTATAAACTGGTAAATCCCTTAGCACATTACCTGGCAAGAGGAGATTCTTAAGAACTGTCACCTCCCCTTCCCTTCCAGTTCTAACAGGTTACAAATTTGTGATTTATTTGTTGTAGGTCTGTATTTGATTCCCTCCCAAGTTTACCTGTCTAAAAATCCCTAGGAAAGGGAGGCACTCAAAAATATCTATTTATTTAATCACTCACTATTTTCAATAACAGCTGAATCTTACCCATCTAGAAAACACCAAAGAATGGATAATCTAGATAGTTATGTTTACAAAAATGCATTTTTGTAATCTTCAATTTTTAAAAAAAATCCTTCTAATTTAGAAGTAAGTTCTTTTTACAATCTATTATATTTTTTTCCTGCTTCTGAGGCACAATATACTGAACATAAAGTAAATGTTTACTGATCACTCAGTTGTTATAAAAACTAGTTATTGTATTTCATTGTCATATAGTTATTATACCCCCATTTGCCAGTACACTACAGGTCCCTGCTTGCTACATGTATATTTTTTTCTTGTTGAGTGAATTCAAGTCCCCACCTATATCTTTGTGGTAATAGGTCAGCTGTCACATCTTAGAACTGACAGTATAATTATTTCTGGAAAACTTTTCTGGAACTACCTGGGCCACTGGCCAGACTGTAGAGGTCTGCCTTTAGGTCAGATGGCCATGCCTGGTCTTGTCAACTGGGGCAGGTTTGGATGGCATAACATAAATCATAATGACCTACTGGGGAGGAATTCTACAGAAACAGCAAGACAGTCACCTGAATGTCCTGGGAGGTACACACTAATATCTAGACCACCTGAGGGTTAGTGCACCTAATGTCTAGTAAGTTGCTGTTCCCACTGGCATTACTGTTCCTCTCCGCATATTAATCCAGCCTGTAGAACTTAATTTCCTGATTTGCTGCCTGCTTCTCCTGATGGGATGAGAGCTCTTCTTTGAATCTCAAACCATTCTACTGGGGCCTTGAAAGTATTTCAAACCCTTGCCAACCCCAGTCCCTTCTCTCTGGAGCCTGGACTTTGTCCAACCAGCTGCTATCTGGGGCCTTAATTCACATAAGAAACAGTGGCTAGAACCAAAACATCATTAACATTGAGTATTACCACTCCCTATAGACTAAAAGGGAAGAAGGAACAAAACCAAATCTTTTATATTAGTGCAATTCAGAATGAGCCAAAGGTCGTCTCCCTCAGGGCCCCAATAATCCCAATAATGATTTCTAAGATTCAGAGAATAACTCAACATGTTCTACGTGCAACTTAATCTCACAAGCTACATTCTACTCTTATGCATGTTGCATACAGAAGAAGTAGAGGACAGAGGCTTGAGAGAATTTCCCAACGATACACAGGGAGTAAGGAGAACCTGGATTCAAACCTGGGCCAGCAGATGACAGTTTACTCCTTAACCACTGGTCTACGGAGCCCCACAAAGTGCTAGCCCTACACCTGGCCTTGCCAGCCTTCCTTCTCTTTCTTTTGCAGTTCAAGGATGATGACTTAAATGCTTCGTGGTCCAGGCTGTGTGTATTGTCATGGCGTTTAGTATATATTTTGGAGCTCTCTTCAGCTCCTATGTCAGCATTGTGAGAGAAGCAGTGAAGACAAGGAATTAATAACTCTGACCCCAAAAATGAGATCCATTAAATACTTCCTGTCCAGCAGTGATTTTTTGACAGGATTTTAATCTCTCATATTCCTTAAAGTAGTACATTCTTGGGAACATACCTCAAAAATTCCACACTGTCTATATGTTTCTGGTTCTGCTCTACATTTAAGTTTAATTCCTAAAGAGAAATGGTATAAGTACTTGAGATAATTACTAGGAAACATAACATTGTTTCTTGTTCACATCCATAGATCCTTCTCGCCTTTCATTCTGCTTAAAATTAAGTGGAAGTGGTTTGATAAATTAGAAAATTCCATGAATATTATTCAGACACTCTTTTTCTAGTTAATTTCTACTTAATTCTTCTTTACCTACTTTTTAAACAACAGCTCTTTGCCAAGATCTTATGTAAGTTTTAACTATTCAAATGTCTGTTTTTCCTCTTACTAATAGGGGATTCTAAAATTCTGCTAGCCATTTTATTTTTAGCCCTGGTCCATCTTTCACTTCAGAAATGAACTAGCCTGTATTTCTAGCCTTCGTTCCTTGAAGCTGTGGGTGACTTAGCTTCTCAGGGGATTCAAATGGAAACCCTGGAGAATTCAGTTTGGTTATCTGTTGTATACATGGCATTCTTAGAAACCCTGATCCAGTAAATTTATTATACAAATAAAAACAGAAAGATCAAAATGTAAATGTCCTTAACAGCATGAGTTTAGTGCTAAGGATCTTCTAATTTTGTTTTATCCTGTGATTTCCTAAAAATGACAAATAATGGGATGATTGCGTTGACCTTCAGAGACCCTAATTAAGATGATTTTAAAATTGCCCTTGTAACAGCAAGTTCTATCCCAAGATTACTAAGGAGATCAGTGTCAAAAGAAGAGCCAAGCTTTTTAAAAGATGTTATTTTTTTTTCTTCATAACTCTATTAACCAGAGAAAAACAATAAATAGCAAGTACAATAATAAAAGGGGATGTGGCTAGAGAAGCCAAATGAAATAATTAAAAACAAACAAACAAAGAAGCCCTCTTGGCTCTAAAGATAAGAGGCCCAGTTGAGAATGTGGCCAACAGAAGTTGCTTTTCAAGATAGAAATACAGGATGTTTCTCATCAGATTCTTTAGGAGAAGTAGTCAGAAGAGCAATCCATTTTGAAGTGGGTGTAGTCAGGATTTTTAATCCTTTCATTTGGATGTAGTCTGATAGGCAAAAACCTGAACCATTAATCTCAGCTGCTGTGTCCTAGCAGACTAGAGCCTCTTTTTGCCCTTATGTCTATGTGGTTTCACTGTACTTTGGTACCCCCCAAATGGAGACAGCTTTACTTAACATTATTATTATTGGAAATTCCCTGGCGGACCAGTAGTTTAGACTCCACGCTTCCATTGCAGGGTAGACGGGTTCACTCCCTGGTCGGGGAAGTAAGATCCCACATACCACATGGCATGGCCAAAAAAAAAAAAAAAAAAAAAAAGATGTGCAAGATCTGTACACAGAAAACTGATAAAACATTGTTGAGAGAAATTAGGGAATTAAATAAATGGAGAAATCTATTTTAAAAATATTATTAAACATTATTATTATCTATAATATAGGTAGCCTCTTAAGGTTAGACTACACTGTTCCACCCCACCTCAATTAACTCCATCCTAACTGACTGCTACCTCAGAATCAGGTCCAATGAGACTCTTTAGCACCAACTAAAGAGTGTCTTCTCTAGTTCTTCAACTGGAGAGGTATAGCCTGGTTCCTTCCACTTCTTTCTGTCAGATCAGTTATATTCTATACAATTGTGTTCGTCTCAATAGCACTTCAGGTTGATTATGTCTGACCACTCCATAAGCCATGACAACTGACAGCCATTCTTTACTTTAACCCTCAGTGTTTTTTTCCTATGTTCCCAATGTTTGGTCTGCATCAGGTGCGTCAGCCTTGAGTAAGAAAGGCTAGAAGACTTCAGAACAATCTTCTCCCTAGGCTAACGTTCCCAGGAGGGGTTTAGCACATTCTTCCATATGATGTTCTATTTTCTCATATCCCCAGGAGCTTATCTTTCACAACACTTAGAAGTGTTGCTCTTTTGCAAGTATAGTTTTACTCATTTGATTAAAAACTCTCCCCCTCTTAAATGGTAAATTCCATCAGGGCAGAGTGCAAGCAGGTTTTTATATCTCATGCCTAGAGCAGGGCCTGGGACAAAATAAAGATGCAATAATACTTTGTTAAATTGATGAATACTGCATGCATAGCTGGAGTCATACAAAGGTCTGTATGACTTACCAGCAATGCAATTTTAAGTAAGTAATTTACTCTCCCAGCCTAGAATTTATCTGTAAAAAGAAAAGAAAGAAATGAAAGACAGAAAAAATAAGGATAATAAAATTCCTAAAAACGCAGTTTTCTATAAGGATTATAAGAGATGATATAGTTAAAGTGCTTCAAGCAGAGTGCCTGGAGGACAGTAAATGCTTAGTGTCCTGGCATCATCTAGTGTGAGTGCTTCATCTTAGAAGGAAAATCTAGAGGAGACTGTGATTTTCCCAGCATCACACAGCTTATGGAAGACACTGCATTGCATTTTTCCCATATCAGAACTCTCTTTTCCTCATTGCTTATCTAAGTGACATACTCAGATTTCCATTTTGACAAGATTACTCTGACTGCAGTGTGTGTGTGTGTGTTGGGTACAGCCCTCTTCCCTATCTCAAACCACACCCTTAAAAATACTTTCTCATGTTATTGGAATCTGATGTCAAACAATCACACAACCCACAATAAGAAGGTAGGAAAACACAATTCACATATCTTTATTTATAAAGTTGGGTGGGGGGAGGTTATTGTAATTCTAGCTCACTGTGTTGTTCTGTACATCTAGTCAGATGGTACACATGGATTTGCTTTTACATATTAAAAAACACTATCTGTGTGTTTTTACTATTCTACCAAGAGTCAACTCTGAATATGCCTTACACATGCCTTAGGATGCAGGCTGTTTGGTAAAAGGCATCGCTTCTGCACGAAACCTGTGTGCAGTGGCTTCGTCACCTGCGTGTTTTCTCTCCCTTCACAACAAGAGCCTCTGAACTCAGGGTTGTTTTACAGGAATCTGAAATAATCAGAAAGCAACAAGAGAGAGGTCCATGGGGGCAGCTTTGGCTCAGACGCAGGGTGTCTGTGATTCACAATTCCTAGTTCCTGTGACAAAAGCAGCTGCCTGACTGACAGCCTAGGGAGGGAGCCTTTTTCAGGCTTGTTCCCTAGGCTTCACGTGTCTCCATTTACTTCTGCCCTCTCCCTGTAAAAGAAGGGAGAATATCTGTTCTGAGATGCAGAGGGGTTTTGGAAAGCTTTTCCACCCAGTGCTGATAGCTGCCCACAATTATATTTATCGGTCATGGAATCTTCTTAACTGAGCAGCGCCAGAGGCCCAATTCTAATTTCTTTGCCCAAGTTAAGATTTTCTCTGCCAGGTCTGGCTTATTCTCTCTTACTTTTAAAGGGGAAAAAATGCACCCTTGCCTAATTAAATCAAGAGTCAGTGTTACGGACTGCATGTTTGGGACCCCCCAAATTCATATGTTGCAGCCTTAACTTCCAAGGTAATAATATTTGGAGTTGGAGCCTTTGGGAATTAATTAGAGTTAGATGTGGTCATGAATACGAGGGTCTCATGATGACATTACTACCCTTATAAGGAAAGACAGCAGAATGAGAGACAGAGAGCTCTTTCTCTTCAAAAGGCACACATAGAAGAAAAGCCAGGTGAAGACACAGTGAGATGGTGGCTGCTTATAAGCTAAGAGAAGAGCCTCAGAATGAAACCCACCTTGCTGACACCTTGATCTTGGATTTCCAGCCTTTAGAACTGTGAGAAATCAGTTTCTGCTATTAAAGCCACCCAGTCTATGGTATTTTGTTATGGCGGCTCAAGCTGCCTAAGACAGTATAGAGTATCTCTTTCTCTATCCAATGAAAGAGATATAAAATGATGTCACTTTTGTGACTTCAGAGGAAACTGTGGCTACTTGGTGAACCTGGTAAAATGTCCTCTTATTTATCAGCTACGGAGGGCTAGGGTAGGGCCAGAGGGACAGGGTTTTTTTGTTTTTTCCTTTTTTTTCAGTTAGCACTTCTCTCAGTGGGACTCTGCCTTGGTGTCAGTCTCCTCTTGATTCAAAGACCTTCTTAATGACTACAGACTCCAGCAGGGGCCAGCACAGTCTAGCACTGATTTTTGCCATTTTTAACCTCCTGTGGGTGGTTAACTTTTATTATTATTAATATGGGTCTCCGTGTCATTCAGATCACCCTGGAATCTGAGACTGAGGCATGAGGGCAAATGAACTACTTCCTTAGAGCCTTGCAGTTAATTCTTGGGTCCATCCTTCGACTCAGCTCTCCAAATGTATGGGTCCAACTGGAGCTATAAGCCCCTCAGTCTACACTTTGGTGCTTTTATTTTCCAGAAATGATTAGAGCATTTTCTTCTTTCCTTAGACTTGGGAGTGGGACAAAACTTCAAGAGCTAAAATTTCCCCAGCAAAAAGAATTAAAGATCCACGTCCAAACTTAAGGCAGACATGTAACTCAGCACTCACTCAGTCTTCCCAGAACTCAAGGCTCTGGGTCTGTAAAATGAAAACATTAAACACTCTCGTACCTAACAGTATATTTAGGCTCTCCCTGAACATAAATGGGACTCTACATATTTCCCAGCCTCCCCATAACTTGGGAAAGGGTTTTTAAATACAGCTTTCTCTACTTTCTCTACACCAGCTATTCCCACAGTATAAACCAGCAACGTCAGCATCACGTGGGAACTGGTTAGAAACGTAGAATCTCAGGTCTCGCCCCAAACCTACTAGGTCAGAAATTCTGCGAGAGGCACCCAGTGATCTGTGGTTTAACAAGCCCTCCAGGAGAATCTGATGTACACTCAACTTTGAGAACCACTCAACTTTTCATTCACCCTATTTGTAAGCATCTCTACCGATACAAAACCGAGAGGCCATGTAGTATGATCTCATTCTTTTTGCCTATGTGATTGGCTGAGGTTGGGTCAACCGTTTTCAAGCTTGGGACTGTTGATTCATATTTGGTGAACAAGATATCTTTTCTCTCTCCTTGAATGTGAATGACGAAAGCTGAGATCTAGATTGCTGCTGGTCACCATCTTACACCAGGAAGGAAGCCAGTGGGAAAAGAGCCACCACAGAGGAGTACACAATAAAATAATAGTTCAGAAATGGACCTAGGTTACTGATACAATCATGCCTGAAATCTGAACTGCTGCTAGAATTTCTAATTAAATAATACAGTAAATTCTCTTTATCCCTTAGCCAGTTAGAGTTGGGTTTTCTCTTATTTGACCCCAAAGCACCCTGACTAATAGTGATAACAGAGTCCAATTAAGAGACTGTTGTAGAACCCATGGAATGTACATTGGTGGCTTACGGCAAGTGGGTAGTGGAATTGGGAATAAAGACAAGTGAAGAGTTTCTACGTATTTAGAAATAAGAAGTTATGGGGCTTAATTTTGAGTGGGAAAAATGGTCGACTATTATAAGAATCAGAAACAGAAACAAATACGATCTTTCGATCTGGGGAGACTTTACTAGTGTTGCCTCTCCCAGCCACCATCATGTATCTTACCCCCATGCCACACTTTCCATCTCTACTATAATCCTCTCTCTTAATTTGCCTCTAATCCTTTCATCGTATCTCAACCTCACCTTTTATCCATTTTGGGCACACATTTTTTTGCTGCTCTTCTCAGATTTACTCCCCACCCCATATTCCATTGAAAATAGTCAAGGAAATACATATAAATAAATAAAACATTAATAGTCTAAATTCTTTTTTTTTTGCGGTACGCTGGCCTCTCACTGTTGTGGCCTCTCCCATTGTGGAGCACAGGCTCCAGATGCGCAGGCTCAGCGGCCATGGCTCATGAGCCCAGCCACTCCGCGGCATGTGGGATCTTCCCGGTCCGGGGCACGAACCCGTGACCTGTGTCCCCTGCATCGGCAGGCGGACTCTCAACCACTGCGCCACCAGGGAAGCCCTAATAGTCTAAATTTAACAAAGAATTGAAAGAATATTTCTTCTTTTAATTCATTAATGCAAAAATAGTTTTTAAGCACCATGTATGACCAAAATGTGGAGTATGCGGAGATAAGAAAGAAATGAGCTTGTCCTCAATATTTTTATGGTCAAGAACAAGTTCAGCAACCTTTGCCTCTGAAGGGTCAGATAGTAAATGACTTTGCGAGCCGTACTATCTCTGTTCCAACTACTCAACTCTGCCATTGCAGAGTGAAAGGGGCCATAGACAATATGTAAATGAGTGGGTGTGGCTGTGTTCCAATAAAACTTTATTTATAAAAGCAGACAACAAGCCAGCTTTGACCCATGGGCCACAGTTTGTTGACCCCTTATCTAGACAGACAGCTAATAAGAAAATGACAATGCAATATAGTGGAGACATTAAGAGAGTATTTTCAAAGTGGTCTAAGTACTTGTACATTGCTTGAGGGTACAATTTATAAGCTAAGGAAATATTTTCACATTTATTCTTTGCTGGCCTTGCCCACAAGCATGCTCTAAGTTAAGGTCATGGGCTTCTGGAACCCCTGTCCTTCTACAGGGCTGACTGAGAAACCAAACGTTTCAAGACTTCCTGAGGAATGGGCCTACTTAACCAATCAGAAAGCATAAGTTAAAAAGAATATATAAGAAAGTAATTTGTTATTTCTTACTACATATAAGTAGGACAATAGTGGTAGCAAATCTTTATCTTAACTCCAGGTGGGGTCATCCCTTTTACCCATGTCCTGGGAGCCCAGGATCTCTTCACTGTCCTTGAGATATCCAAACTTTAAAACGAATTTATAGATAAATTTAGAAATAACTGAACTCTTCACAATATTGAATCTTTATAGCTACAAGAAATGTGCCTCTCCTTTGTCTCAATTCTTCTTTTATGCCTCTCCGTGGAGCTTTATTATTTTCTTCCAACAGACACTGAACATTTCTCCAGTTTCTTTCCAAATTATTGATCTTTTTTGTTGCTCTTGTAAATGGGATCTTTCCTGAATTTGATTTTTTAACTTTACTCTTTGTGTCTAGGAAGAAATTGATTTTTGTATATTAATTTTTAACCAGATAATTTATAAAAACTCTCTTACTGTTAAAATGGTTGATCAGTTAATTCACTTCCCAAATATACAATCATATCGTGTGAAATATTAATAAATTTGCCTCCATTTTTTAATAGTCAATACTTTAACTTAGCTTCTTTTCTTTTTGTTTTGATTCATACTTTCAAAGTAATTTAAATAAAAGGTGGTTTGTTTCCTTATTTTAATGGTAAGACTTCTTGTATTTCACTTATCAGTTGTGATGTTTACCTTTGATTTCATGTATCAGATTAAAGATTTATAAATGTATTTTTAATTTATTGAATTTTTACTGGTAAAATAAATAAATATTCCAGAAATAGATCTTTGTATATATGTGAATTAATATAGATACATGTATTCATCAAATCAATAGAAAATGATGGATTAATTAATAAGTGATGCTACTGGAATATTATCCATCACCAGAAAATATATTTGGACCTCTATTTTGTACCATTCCCCAAAGAAATTCCAAGCGAAATAAACATTCCAATGTAAAAATAGTACCTTATTGATGGTAAACTATGCCATTAATAAATTCAATATATGAGAAAAATAGATTTTTACTAAAATTTTTTTCAATGCAGATACCAGGGATAGCAGATAAAGGACCCATGTCTTTAATGCCCAAAGAACATTTACAAATTTAACATAAAAATACATAGAATCCAGTAGAAATTCTGAGTCTCCTGCTGCAACACTCAGGAACTCAGAATTTGTTTCCCAGGAAACCCAACCCACTACAATGAAATGAAGATATTTTATGATGCATCGTCTGTAGTGACAAAATGAGGAAACAATGTGAATTCCAATTATAGGCTGAATATTTTATCTTATATCCATATCGTAGAATATTATACCAGAAATAAAATGCCTCAGAGCGGCAGAAGATGTGGAGGGATTTGCATTAGATATTTTGTTGAGGGAGAAAAGCAATATATAGACAATTGTGTATATTATAAAAATATTTTTATTAAATAATGTCAAAACTCATAAACAACACCTTTGTGTATATGGATTTATGTATATGTCCTAAGTCTATATGTGTATATGTGCATACACATATGTTTATATGTAATTATGTAAGCATGAGTAAAAATTAGAAAGAACATATGCTAAGTTGATGACCTGGGTTACTTTGTAGGAAGGATAAAAGTGGAAGGGGAGGGAAGAAGAGAGAAGCAAGCAAAAAATATACATTAAAAATAAGCTTAGTTCATTTGTACCATTTTTTTATATTCCACATATAAGGAATATCATATGATATTTGTCTTTGTCTGCTTTTACAAAACAGAAATAGAGTCACAGATGTAGAAAACAAACTTATGGTTACCAAGGGGAAAGGAGGGGAGGGATAAACTGGGAGATTGGGATTGAGATATACACACTACTATATATAAAATAGATAACTATTAAGAACCTACTGTATAGCACAGGGAACTCTACTCAGTACTCTGTAATGACCTACATGGGAAAAAAATCTAAAAAAGAGTGGATATATGTATGTGTATAACTGATTCACTTTGCTGTACAGAAGAAACCAACACAACGTAAATCAACTATACTCCAATAAAAATTAATTTAAAAAAATGAAAAAAATGTAAGCTTAGGATCACATCTCTGCAGTGATATAAAATATATTTATGTGTGTCTCTGTGTGTGTATGTATATATATGTATGCATAAATAAAAGATATATAATTAAAATATGATATATATATGTACTTATATATTAAATATATTAAGATAGGCTACCTTTTCACAAGGTATTGACAATATAATAGAAATATAACTCAGATCAGGAATAAATGCTTCATTTTATCCACAGTATTTCTGGTCTATATGGAGATGATCATTAATAAGTTAGACACAGTTCCTAATACTGAAACATTATTCCTTCTGTTAGCATGCATTAATATCTTAAAGTGTTACAGTGTTCCATTCAGTAATTTATTTATGATTTTTTGGTTCAGTATTCCCAGAGATTATTTCTTTATTTATGGGGAAATATTTTTGTCTATTGACTAGAGATTAAGTCTGGAGAACAGGACAGGGAGAGTACTTTTAGGAGAATACTGGATGAGTCTTGGTGTGAGATTGTGATTTAGAACAAAATAATGGAGGTAAAAATATGAGAAATATGGTAGTACTAAAGAAAGGGATTGCCTAATATGTGGTCAGTGTTTGTAAACATAGATACTTGAAAAGACATTGCCTTCCAGTGTACAGTACGGGGGATAATATTGTGATGTATGTTTTTGTGTTTTTCTGGTGTGATTTTAGTCTGTCTTTTCATTTTCAACCCTTATGAGTGCATTTCAGATGTCTCATATATATAGCATGTAGTTGGGTTTTATTTTCTTTATATAATCTGAGTCTTTTTCTTTTAATGGGTTAGTTTATCCCACTGACATCTGTTGCTATAACAGATATTTTTGTTCTGAATTCTGTCATTTATGTTATTCCATTTGTATTAACATTTCCTATGGTATCTGTTATTTGCTCGATGATCTATGTTCTCTTTTACCTGGTGTGTATGATTTTGGTTTTCCTAGTTTAATGTTTTTAGACTCTATTTTTCATACCATTGTCTTCATAACTTTAAATACCATAATATATATGTGTAGAGATAGATAAATAACCTTATCAATCTATCAATTTCAAGTAGCATCAAATAAAAAATGAGGAAATACTCTTGACATCTTCTCACAACTTCTCTCCATGTATAACACCAAATCTTTGTAAGTTACACTATGATTTTTGAGTTGTCAAGTTTAAAAAGCTTTACATTTTGTGGTGAAACTTACCACATTTGTTTAGGCACAGTTCTTAATATAAATGGAATTCACGCTTCCACCCAGTTTTTTACCTCCCAGCTTTTCCAACCCCAGCCTTTTCATTTTCTTTAACCATTCACTTGCTGGAATGTCACCAGTAAAAGACAATCCCTTTCCCCCCTCCCATACACACTCTCTTCCCCTCTTAACCCTCAGTGTTTCCCATTTCTACATCCTATAAGCCACAATTCTTAGTATTATATTCAGTCTTTCCATGTCTTTGTCCCTCCCTGCTTTTTCAGCTTCATCTCCACCACTTTCTGCCTCAAAGTTTCTGTTTCACTTGTGGAACTGCTATAGTTTATACATTTATCATACTATTTTATGCTCCTGCACCTGTACTCACATTGCCAAATACTTAACTCTCCTTGCTTTATTTTCTGCTAAACCTTATTTATTCATAAAAACTCAGATCAGAATTTATATTCCAATCACATTTTTATTAAAGTATAACTTACATGTAGAAAACTACAAATACTGAGTGTACAGCTTAGTAATTTTCACTCATAGATTAAAAACCCCCCACATAATCAAGTAATTCACTATCTAGATGAGATAGAAATGTATCTGCATGCCAGACTTCCCCTTTCTGAACTCTTAATCTCTATCTCCCTCCCTAAAGGTAACCACTCTCCTGACTCGTCACCACTAGTTGTTTTGTTTTGGGTTTTTTGGGCAAGTTTGTACCATTTATATGCAGATTTGCAAGTTTATACCATTTATATGTATGGAAGGATATTGTATGTGTACTTTTATGTCTGACACCACAGACCCTGCAGTCTTGGTCACCTCCTCAGCCCCAGCCCCTCAGACCTTCTCACTCCAGCTGCCTCCTCAGCCCTGTCTGCCTAGTCAGTTCTTGCTCCCAAGACCTGCAGTCCAGGCCAACTCCTCAGCCTTAAGGGGCTCCCCAGGCAGGACCCACTGCTCCTGGTCAGCTCAGGGAAGAGGAAAAAAAACAAGAGAAATGGAAGGCAAGGAAAAGGTTGGGTATAGAATCATTGTTTTTAAGACAAAAGAAAAAGAAGGGAGAAAGAGAAGATGGATGAGAAAGGAAGACAAGAAGAGCTCATCTATAGTGTTTTTATTTGAGGTACTGAGATTTTCAGTTCTGGTATCTTATTTTATATATATATATATATATATATATATAAAATTTCCAGTGAAAATTTCCTTCTTGTCATCTACTTTTTTTTTCCAAATTATTTTATTTATTTTTTAACATCTTTATTGGAGTATAATTGCTTTACAATGGTGTGTTACTTTCTGCTTTATTTTTAAACATATTAAAAGTTATTTTAAAGTCCACGTCTGACACCTTCAATATCTGCATCAACTATGGATATATTTATATAGTCTATGCCTTCTCTTGGTCCTTTGTCTTGGAATTCCTAATAATTTTTAAAAGAATGAAGAATGGTGGATGTTAAATATGCTCTGTACTTTGTATATAGAGTATCTGGGTGATGTTCTCTGATTTCAGAGATTATTTTCTTTAGGTTATGGCTTGTAGTGAGACTAGTAGCAGGCCACCAATGTGGGATTGAGCAACTTTGAGGCTGATTTCTAGGTGTTGTAAGACATGAGTCCAGTTGACTCTCTTAGCCTTTAAGGGATGTCTATTTGAAGTCATGGGGTATTTACCAAGGCCTCTTGACCATGGAGTGCTCTGAACTATAATATTCATCTCTCTTGTTCCATAAAGCTGTTCGTAGCTCTGCTCAGACCCTCAGTCCCCTGGCATATACTTTCTACTTGGCTTCTCCACCTTTCAGGCAGCACAAGTTACACAAAAGAGAATATATCTAGGGAAAATATATATATATATATATTTAGATATATATATAGAGATCTCTTTTATATATATATAAAAGAGAATATATCTAGGGAGAAAGTCATTTTCACTTCTCTCTTCTTCCCTTCTATTTGGGATCTTGGACACTCAAGAAATAAGATCCATGAACTCTTCCTCTTATCCCCATGAGACAGCTAAAAGCTCTGCTCATCCTTTCTGTCTTGGAGCAGCTGTTTTTAACTTGGTTCTCAGACTCTCCACATAACTTGTGAAGGAATCAATAAGTTGCTGAGGTGAAAAGGTAGAGAAGAATATCAGACTCACCTCAACACTTTTCCTTTGGGACTCTGGCATCTCATGTCCTGGCTGCCTTGCTAGAAAATTAAGGTCCCCACATAATTAAAAAAAGAATACATGTTATCCAGCTTTTCTAGTTGTTCTCATGGGGAGGGCTGGTCTGCTATGTGCTAGTCCATCATAACCATAAACAGAACTCAGGACTGAGTTTCTAAGCAAGACAACTACTAACTCCCTCCACATGTCACCCAGATTCACTTTGCAATAACAAAATGTAAACATAAGCATGATTTGCTACTATTTACAATAGCCAAGACATGGAGGCAACATAAATGTCCATTGACAGATGACTGGATAAAGAATATGTGGGATATATAGAGATGGATAGATAGATAGATAGATAATTGAATATTACTCAGCCATAAAAAATGAAATAATGCCACTTGCAGCAACATGGATGGACCTAGAGATTATCATATTAAGTGAAGTAAGCCAGACAGAAAAGACAAGTACCATATGATATCACTTCTATGCAGCATCAAAAAAAGAAAAAAAAAGAAAGGACACAAATGAACTTATTTCCAAAACAGAAAGAGACTCACAGACACAGAAAACAAACTTATGGTTACCAAAGAGGAAAGGGGGATGGGAGGATGGATAAATTAGGAGGCTGGGATTAACATATACATACAACTATGTATAAAATGGATAACCAACAAGGACCTACTGTATAGCATAAGGAACTATACTCAATACTATGCAATAAGCTATAAGGGAAAATAATCTGAAAAAGAAATATAGGGCCTCCCTGGTGGTGCACTGGTTGAGAGTCTGCCTGCCGATGCAGGGGACAAGGGTTCGTGCCCCGGTCAGGGAAGATCCCACATGCTGCGGAGCGGCTGGGCCTGTGAGCCATGGCCGCTGAGCCCGCGCGTCCGGAGCCTGTGCTCCGCAATGGGAGAGGCCACAACACACAACAGTGAGAGGCCCGCGTACCGCCAAAAAAAAAAAAAAAAAAAAAAAAAAAAAAAAAAAAAAAAAAAAAAAAGAAATATATACAGAATATCTGTGTGGCATACCAGAAACTTATGCAATTTTGTAAATCAACTATACTTGAATTGAAATTTTTTTAAATTAAAGATGAATTTAATGATGAAAAACAAAAAGAATGACTTGTTATAGTGTTAAAAACTACAGATGTCTGTTGTTCTCTGAGATCTTAACATTTGAGATCTTAACATTGTAGATGCATTGTATAGTTGGGGCCACATGGAAAGAAAGCCTTGTCCCATGTGTCCTCTTGTGCAAGAGCAGAATTCCCAAGTCTGAAATAATATAGAGTATGTAATCATGGATCTCCATTAAAATCCATTACTTTTGGCGGTAAGAGCATAATTTGAGGGTGGTCTGTGGTGAAAACAGGTACACTTTTGGATCCTACCAACACTCCTGCTCAACAGAATTACATTTTTGCACATCTGAGTCCCCCACTAGACTGTAAGTTTCCTGAGGGCACAAATTGCATCTTTTTTTATCCAAAGTCAAGTTTTAAAGTATATGCTGGTTAGACTGTGTGCCCTAAGGACTTCTTCAGTGCTTCGATGGGAATTTATTTTGTCAGTGTGTTCATTTTTTTCCCCAACAACCTAATACATGGTGGGGATGAGTGCCCTCCTTTAGGGAAATAGCTGGGGACAAAGTCCAGGCTCTCATGTGACACTGTCTGATAGCATTTTCACTCAAAAACTGTTTGTTTTGACACATTGGCTCCTTTCTCTTAATTATAAAGACCGTATATCTAAATACAGAAAAATAAGGAACTGTAGAAAGAGAAAATAAAGATTAATATAAAATCCACCTTTATTAATATAAAATCTACCTTTTCTTTCTTTTTTTTTTTTTTTTTTTTTTGCGGTACACAGGCCTCTCACTGTTGTGGCCTCTCCCATTGCAGAGCACAGGCTCCGGACGCGCAGGCTCAGCGGCCATGGCTCACGGGCCCAGCCGCTCGGCGGCATGTGGGATCTTCCCGGACCGGGGCACGAACCTGCGTCCCCTGCATCGGCAGGCGGACTCTCAACCACTGCGCCACCAGGGAAGCCCCTACCTTTTCTTAATGGGCCATTATTTTGGGGTCCATTTCATTTCTTCCTTTAGATTGGGATAATTTTTTTTTAAACTTTTTAGGCCTGCTTTGTATTGAAGTTATCTGATGCACTTGTGAAGTAATAGCATGGTGATCTGATTCCACGTTTGGTTCTTTCTCATTCTTTCTAGTTTCTGTTTTCATTTGCTAAAGCTATTTTTCCCTGAGAAAAAGTACATGGGAAATAATCTTTCTGAGTTCTTCACATTTGAACATATGTTAAATTTGTATTCACATTTGACTTGTTCTTTTGATACACTTAGAATTCTAAGTATAAAATTATTTTCCCTCAAAGCTTTGAAAACATTAATTCATTGTTTTCTTGTGTAGAGTGTTGCTGAAGAGAAGGCTAAGGTCTTTGACTTTATTTTTTTTTCCCTTTGTGGGGATAAATATTTGTATTCTTTTGCTTTCTGTTTGTTTGTTTTATCACTCTCTGACACTTTGAAAGTACCCTTTTCTTCATTGCTGGTATAGATGTGGCTTCTTTCATTCACATGACTTGGCACTTGTTGTTGTTAAATATAGTATGATAGCAAGTTTAAGGATACATACTATATACGGATGGCCAAAAAGCACATAAAAAGATGCTCAACATCACTAATTATTAGAGAAATGCAAATCAAAACTACAATGAGGTATCACCTCACAGCAGTCAGAATGGCCGGCATCAAAAAGTCTACAAACAGGACTTCTCTGATGGCACAGTGGTTAAGAATCCACCTTCCAATGCAGGGGACATGGGTTCAAGCCCTGGTCTGGGAAGATCCCACATGCTGCGGAGCAGCTAAGCCCGTGCACCACAACTACTGAGCCTGCACTCTAGATCCCATGGGCCACAACTACTGAGCCCATGTGCCACAACTACTGAAGCCTGCGCGCCTACAGCCCATGCTCTGCAACAAGAGGAGCCACCTCAATGAGAAGCCCATGCACCACAGTGAAGAGTGGCCCCACTTGCCGCAACTGGAGAAAGCCCGCATGCAGCAATGAAGACCCAATGCAGCCAAAAATAAATAAATAAATAAATAAACAAACACATTTATACAAAAAAATGTCTACAAACAATACACGCTGGAGAGGGTGTGGAGAAAAAGGAACCCTCCTACACTATTGGTGGGAATACACTGTATGTTGGTACAGCCACTATGGAGAGCAGTATGGAGGTTCCTTAAAAAACTAAAAATAGACCTACCATATGACCCTGCAATCCCACTCCTGGGCATATATCCAGATAAAACCATAATTCAAAATGATGCATGCACCCCAATGTTCATTGCAGCATTATTTACAATAGCCAGGACATGGAAGCAACCTAAATGTCCATTGACAGAGGAATGGGTAAAGAAGATGTGGTACATATATACAATGGAATATTACTCAACCATAAAAAAGAATGAAATAATGCCATCTGCAACAACATGGGTGGACCTAGAGATTGTCACACTGAGTGAAATAAGTTAGACAGAGAAAGACAAATATCATATAATATCGCTTATATGTGGAATCTAAAAAATTGGTACAAATGAACTTATTTACAAAACAGAAATAGAGTCACAGATGTAGAAAACAAATTTATGGTTACCAGGGGGGAAAGCAGGTGGGTGGGGGAGTGGAGGGATAAACTGGGAGACTGGGATTGACAAATACACACTACTATATATATAATAGATAACTAATAAGGACCTATTGTACAGCACAGGGAACTCTACTCAATACTCTGTAATGACCTATATGGGAAAAGAATCTAAAAAAGAGTGCATATATGTATATGTATAACTGATACACTGTGCTGTATAGCAGAAACTAACACATTGTAAATCAATTATACTCTAATTTTTTTAAAAAGGATACATACTATACAGAGAATATATACAGTAAAATATTACATATTATATATTATATATATTATAGTGTGCACACAGTAAAATTTTATATTATTTAATAATATTGATATTATTTATTAGTTTTGAAGTCTTCATCATGTAAAGTTAGTATTTTTCTATTGATAGTTTGCTCAAAGCTTTTTTTAATTTTCTTGAATGTAAAGAAATAATATAAAATTTCTTCAAATTTTTTAACATCTACTAATATCTTCTCTTCTTTGCTTATTAAAGTATATCTTAATATATTAATATATATCTTAATTTGGACTAGCCTCACATTCCTGTATAAACTTTATTTAAATGTATTTTATAATTTGAACATGCTGATTTATATTATTAATATTTTAGTAATACATTTCTATTCTTAAAAATTAGTCTGTAGGTTTTCTTGAGTTATCTTCATGGTTTATTATGATAATTATACTTGATTTATAAGTTTAATTGCGAAGAAATATATTGCTTTCCACACAGAGAAATTTAGACAGCATAAGCATTATCTGTTCTTTGTTTTTAAGAACTTAAAACTGTCTGGACCCATCATTTTGAAGGTCTTTAATAACATGTTCAATATCTTCCCTTTTAATAAGTCTATTATGTCACATCTTCTGTTTTGAAACAAATCATAGACAATAGCTTATTTCATACAAATTTTCCAATGTTATTCATATAATTGTGTATTATTCTTTTAAGTGTTTAATCTCTCCCATATGTGTGGCCCCTTGCTGTTATATAAATTTCTTATTCTTAATTTCCTGAAATTTTCTGGATTTACAAGAAGTTTGACTATTAAATTTACTCAAAACATAAATTCTTACATTTGTCTTTTTAATTTTTAAAATTTTCTAATATATTAATTCAGATTTTGTCCTTGTAATTTATCATATTATCACCAAGGTGTTTTGTATTTCTTTTTTCATTTTTTTTATTTGAGGGGGCTGGGGTAGGGGAAGTGAGTTATCACCTGAAGAGTTAATCCTCATTTTCCTAGTTCAATAGTTACTGTGTGCCTCTGAAGGCATATTTTTCTGCCTCCTTTAAGTTTTCATGGATGTTTATTATTCTAATTGGCATTAGTGTCTAAGATTATAACTGGACACAATACATTGTCTTTGATCCTAGAGCTATTTGGTGGACTGTTTTCATCCTCTTTATTTTTCTATTTCAAGTAGGTATGTATTTTGTAAACATTCTATAATGCTCATATTTTTTAGTATTGAAGTACTTGAGTCTCATTTTAAAATAATAACAGCCCTTACGCAGTTACTAGTATGATGTTTAGTAAAAATTTTTTCTAATGTAATATAATCTGGCAAGTCAGATTTCGGCTTACTGTATTAGTATCTAAATAAAGAAACTTAGGAGGAGGTTTAGGGTTTTTCATCAGCTTCTAAATCTGGGAGCTAAGTCTAAGTAATATCTCATATGGTATCATTATTTTTAAACAAACTTTTACGTCCCTCAGTGCAAAAGTAAACCATAACTCAAACAACTTCTAAAGATCAGAGCTTTGGGGCCAGAATTAATAATGTGGTATAACGCTAAATTAGTTCTGACAAGAGTTGTGTCCTTTTAGTCCTTCGAAATGACTAAATAATCAAAGGGGGGAAATGAAGCTTAGCAGCTGATGGACAGGAATTGTTTCCACACATCACACATAAGGGGGAAGTCTATACTGTTTTAAGCTACTCTATTGATTTCTCCTTTGACCTTTCAGTAAGATCGGGCTCATGTTCACCACGATGTCCATGACAGCTGCTATCAGGAACCCTGTGGGTGAGTTGGAAGATATCCAATTTCTTTTGAAACAGTGCATTCTAAAGAGAAGCTGCTGTTGCTTTTGATATTAAAAAACACAAGTGCAAAAAGGTCCATATTTCCTGAAGCATCACTACTGTGGAAGGCATATTTGTGGGATGAGTTTCAAAACATGACTTTAACGACAGAACAATACTTCAGTCTTCACCAGATGAATCACTGAAAAGCCAGACCCCAAATCCTTCCCTGTGCGTCCCAAGAATCCCTGTATTGTCTTATATTTGTTCCCAAACAGCCAAAGCTGACCCTTCTCACCTTTTGACATCTAGCCTGTTTCCTCTTTCCCACTACTTGTATGTCAGCACCTGGTCCCTATGTGAACATCACATTGATTTATAAATGCAACTCCTCACACCTAGTTAATGTCAGTTCTTGCTCTTGTCTCTGTCTCATAATAATAACAGTTTTCATGAGCAGCCCCTTCATTGTTTTGCAACAGCAGGGATTATGTTTAGCTATTCAGAATCACAGAAACACTCCATTTGAATAGGACCAAGACACCATTGCTTTGTTCACCATCTTACAGCTACAAAGTAGGAGCATGACATTCTTAAGTTTACACACAGCTGGTCTATAGGAGATGTAGGGCTTGAATCTAACTTTCCTGAATTTAGTCCTGTGTGCTTTCTTCTCTATCAGTCATTTTCCAACTTTGCAAAGCCTCAGAACACTTTAAATGATGTATTCTGTTGAGTCAAAGAATAGAAAACTCATTAAAGAGAGCTAAATTAAAATAAATGCTGGAAAACTAGACCCTGTCTGTTCAACCTCCCCGTTTCTTCTCCTTCTACAGACCCTGAAGCAAGCCGGCAAACATATAATTTGAAAACCACTGCTGTAGAAGAAATTAAACAACAGAAAGGACAATCAGGAATGCCAGAGGCTGAGGAGCTAGGGGATGGGATAGGGATGTGGGGAAGAAATTGCAATTTTAAATAGGGTGCTCAAGGCAAACGTCATTGAGAAGGTGACACTTGAGCAATGATTGCAAGCAAGTGAGGGAGCGATCCATGTGGCCACCTGGTGGAAGAACATTCCTGGTAGAGGGAACAACCATTGCAAACCCCTGAGCTTGTCTGAAACACAGTAAGAAGGTGCATTTGGAAATATGAGGGAGGAAGGTTTAATCTTCTAGCCATCCAGGTCAGATAAGAGAGTCCTGATGATACTGTGGCAACAGATGTTGTAGCTAAATCCCCTTTTGTATCATCTTTACTGATATACCAAGCACGCCCAACCCTGTCATCGTACAAAGACTTATCCAACCTTAATTTCCTTAAATGTGTGTGTTTCTGTATACATCTATTAACAAGAAGCTTGCCAATGGGTTTGTTCTAGATGATATCACTTATTGTTATTGTTTTTAGACACTTAGTTACATGCTTGGGCACCCATCAAACTGAGAACAGAGCAACTTGGACAAAATCATTACGTGCATATGAGATATAATCACATCTAGACACGTTGCCTCTAAAGATGCTGCCTCCACATATATCCAGACAAAACCATAACCTGAAAAGATACATGCACCCCTATGTTCATAGCAGCACTATTTACAATAGCCAAGACTTGGAAACAAACTAAATGTCCATTGACAGATGAATGGATAAAGAAGATGTCATACATATATACAATGGAATATTACTCAGCCATAAAAAAGAATGAAATCATGCCATTTGCAGCAACATGCATGGACCTAGAGATTATGATACTAAGTGAAGTACATCTGACAGAGAAAGACAAATATCATATGGTATCACTTATATGTGGAGTCTAAAATATGACACAAATGAACCTATCTATGAAACAGAAACAGACTCACAGACATAGAGAACAGACTTGTAGTTGCCAAAGCAGGGGCTGCGGGGGAGGGATGGATTGGGAGTTTGGGGTTAGCAGATGCAAACTATTATATATAGAATGGGTAAACAACAGGGTCTTACTGTATAACACAGGGAACTATATATTCAATATCCTGTGATAAACCACAATGGAAAAGAATATGAAAAATAATACATATTATATATATATATAATATATATATAACTGAATCACTTTGCTGTACACCAAAAACTAACACAACATTGTAAATAAATTATACTTCAATTTAAAAAATAAATAAAAAACAAAGATGCTGCCTCCATAGTAGGGTGAGGTTTTTTTTGGAGTCTGAGAAGCTGTGTCATTTCTTTGTCCAAAGAGTCAGGGAGGTCTTTCCCAAGAACTGAGTTTGATCAAGACATCCAGAGCTCCACAAAATACTGTGTCCTACTCCAAACTCTCCATGTTCCAGGACCACCCCTTTCCTTTTCACATTGGTTTGTTCTGCCCAGAATGCTTTTCCTCTGACCTTCCCTCCTTCATCATCCCATCTACCTGGAAAATTCCCATTCTTCCTCCCAGATCCAGTTCATTGATCACCTCTCCCGTGGCAGGCAGAGTAAGTGGCTCTCTTCTCTGTGCTCCTTCAACATTCTGCTTCTGCCTCCTTTGTAGTACAAGTTGCATCCTACCATTGCTGTAGAAATGTGCACATCTTCGTCTTGTAGCAGATGGTGAGCTCCTTGAGGACACGTGCTGACCATTGATTCATTTCTGCATCCACGGGCTGAACCCATCTGATACACAGTAGGCTCTTAATAAATGTCTAACAAACGTGTGAATGAGTCATGCTAGTTCGATCCTATTATGCTGGTCCATGCTGTGGAAACTAACAGTTTGGACATCTGTGGAGAAAATTTCTATGTTGAGAATCAAAACTGAAATGTCCTGATATCACTACTCACTGGGATTATACAAAAAAGCAAACCACCTTGGGTCTCACCCAACATGAACTAGACTTGCATAGAACCATGTTTGATTATATAGGTTATAGGTCCTGGAAACTAGAATAATCACTCTCATTCAGGAGATGAGATTTATAGATGAGATAAATAGAATGCCTTACCAGAGATGAATTCATTTATTTATTTATTCCATGCATGCTTATTGAGCTGCAGACACTTGAATATATCAGTGGAAGAAAAAAAAAAGACCAAGACTTCTGCTCTTATTGAACTTACATTTCATCTGTAGTTAACAGAAATAATTCATTGACTTCTTTTTAAATAGAGCAGGATAAGAGGGATCAGTAAATGCAAGGGGTTAGGGAGCAGATTTCAGTATTAATAGAGCAATGGGCCTAATCAAGAAAGGTGACCTTTGAATGGAGATATAAAGAAATAGAGACCTCATTAGAAATTTCAGCTCAGCAGTGTCTTCTATGGATTAGAACCTCCTATAGCAAGGAGCCCAGAGGAGCAAACCCAGTAAACATTCCTGGCACTGTTTGCTACATTATCCAAGTACCGGTAGCCTGCAGAAATGGCATCCGTAAAATATTCTAATAGCATAGCCATCTCCAAGATAAATCTGGTCTATGCATTTTAAAGACAGAAGAATGTTTCCACATCACTGCTTTGCAAATGTTTTTAAAGATCAAGGAAATTGGCCAATTTGAAAATGTTTAAAACGGAACATTTTTACATCACCTCCTATATTACCCATCCCTTCACAGTACATTTTGTGAAGCCTGCACAAGGGGTACTGTTATGGCCCCCCACACACACACCTCATGGGATGAAAGTGCTGAATAAATACTGTTGGTAAAATGCCCCGAGATGATAGATTCATGACAAGTTCGCTGGTGGACGCTGTGCTTTGGATAAGATGAGGTCCTTTTACTTTGTGAGCTCCTAAAAGATTTTGCCACTTGGAGAAAAATGACTCAGGCAGAGCTATCATTATTACTACTATTCTTTTATTCTTGCCAGAAACTGCCATTTCAAAGTGTGCTCCTTTCTGGATTGAAAAACAAAATAATGAGCCCATGTTTTTATTTCCTGGGAGGCCACATTCATTTACATTCACTCACTGTTTAGACTCCGCTGGTCTGTAATTTGCACAATGCTTCTAGACCCGGGTTTACAATCATAGCTAGGGCAAAGTGAGTTCCCAAAGCCTAGATTTTGCAAGATGCCTAGGTTGTGCTTATGTTAGCTCAGAGGTTCTAGTGCCTTTAGCACCATATCCATATATATGTGCTGAGACATTTGATATGAAGCAATCTGGGTTCTTGCTTGTTGTGTTAAATCTCTGATGGGTCCTGTCTTCAGAGGCCAAGCATCATAGTGCCTCTCTGCTGGATAAATCTATCAGGCCCCTGACCTGTCAGATTTTTGTTTTGTTTTGTTTGTTTCTTTTGTGATAGGTGAGTAACACTAACTTATATTTATATAGCACTACCAGGTGAAGAGTCTCTTTGTTCAAGACTAAACCAGATTGGTGATAAAAAGTAACTTAGTAACAAGATAATATTCCTAGTCTTTCTGTGACCCCATCTACTCTGAGTATCCAGGCCTTCAGCCCATCATACCCTGGGAAGCCACAAGGACATTTCATAGATGCTTCTTGCCTATCAGTGGCTATCCCCTGTTTTTTGCTTTCCCCTGCCACTTCCTGTGATGATGTATATCAGCTGCTTCAGTCATCAGAGCATCCAACCAGAGCATTTCTGTTCTGGTTATCTATGGCTGTCTCACAAACACACTAAAACTTAGTGGCTTAAAACAACCACCATTTTATTTGCCCATGATTCTGTTTTTTGGGCTGGGCTCAGCTGGTCTCTCCGGTGCTCACTCCTGCGATTCCATTCAGCTGGGATGCTGGCACGTGGACATCTTTGCCTGTGTGGTCTTGGAGCCTCTCCCGTTCCATGGGAACCCTCCACTTTGTCTCTCCATGTGCCCTTGACAGTGGTGTGACTGGGCTTCTTGCACAGGCGCTTAAGTCTCCCAAGAGCACAAAAGCAGTAGCTTCCAGACATTGATAATGATTTACATTCTTTCCACACGCAATATACTCACCTTCTACTCCACAGGAGCCCAGATTTGGACCCATTTTAACATCATGCTTGGACTGAAGGTCCAGAGTATTGTCTTCTAAATCAGACCCAGGTGTAGAGGGGGCTCTGTTTGTGTTTTCCTCAGGGTCAGCCCAGTAAGTGCAAGTCCTCTTAGTCTGAAGATCTGTAAACTCACCCCATACACCCAAAGGTGTGACACAGAATTACATACAGCAGCTGAATAACTGTAGTGAACACTCCCACACAAACAAGAAGTAAAAGAAGTTGCTTATCAGGAACTGGTTCATGGAAATTCTGAAATCTACCTTGGCATGCATCACCAATTCTCCTACCCCAGGAGCAGGAAATATTCTTGTATAAGGGCCGGATGGATTCAATTTTATTCCTTGGAAAGACTCTGTGTGTGTGTGTGTGTGTGTGTGTGTGTGCACGCATGTGCGCGTGCATGTCTTGGCTCTGCTCTCTGAGCTGTTAGTCCTGTCCTCTGCACCATCCATCATCCTTCCTTTCAAAAATGAAATAACCTGTTTGTAGCTAAAGATCTTCTCATCCTACTACTCCCTGTCTATAGAGGTTCAGATGCCCAAAAGCCTCCGGACATTTTTAACTATCCCTATCCCTTTTAGTCCAAGCTGGTAACGCTTCCTTTCATGTAATTATGTTTAAAAACTTTGTAGGTTTTCTATGAATCATGTCAGCGTTTACTTCACCCCCAGATATATTCAAGACAAGTCATACTCTACTTTGGGTTGCTGTGAAAAGGTGCCTTTAAGATTCTTAACACTTTTTTTCATCTAGTTGAGTCTATAAGGCACCACATTACAACTTTCTGAAGGCTTAACAAAGGACTTAACACCTGCATTCTTGATTTGATCTTGACCCTAAGGACACCTTTTACTGAAGAATCCCTGGATTTGATCCTTCTCCTGAGGACATTTATTACTTTGAGAATCTTTTTCTGACAGGGGATCTGGGAGTGAGAAACAGTTTTGTTTTCCAAATTAGCAATTTCAGATTTGAATTTATTTTTTTAATCTAGATTCTGCTCAAAAATTGAACAGTTTATTCCTTAGTTCATCAGCCTCCGATACAGCTAGAAGAAAGTCAGCTGGCACTTTTAGCATTCACCTTAGATATTTCCTCAGCTAGAAGCACAAATTCATTGAATACATTTTCTGTATTCCAAGTTGCATAGGTGATAGTGCTGCCAAGTGTTTTGCCACTGCATAGCATGACTCTCTTTCCTTCCAACTTCTATTTACAAATTTTTTCATTGCCTTTCTAGCCTCTGGCACATACATTACATACAGTAAGTCCCCTACATATGAACGAGTTCCATTCTGAGAGCATGTTCGTAAGTCCATTTTGTTCGTTAAGTATAACAAAGTTAGCCTAGGTACCCAACTAACACAATCGCCTATATAGTAGTGTAATAGGTTTATAATACTTTTCATACAAATAATACATAAAAAAGAAAAAAATACAAAAAATAAAGAAAACACTTGTAATCTTACACTACAGTACCCTGAAAAGTACAGTAGTACAGTGCAACAACTGGCGTACAGGGGCTGGCCTCGAGTGAACAGGCAAGAAGAGTTACTGACTGGAGGAGGGAGAGGAGGTGGGAGATGGTAGAGCTGAAGGATCGTCAGCAACAGGAGGTGGAGGGGAAGCTGCAATGTCACTCACGCCTGACGCTGACCAAACACACGTTCGCATGTTTGAAAGTGCACAAATTGAAGGTTCTAATGTAGTGGACTTACTGTATTTGTTATGGCAGCACCCCATTTCAAGGCACCAATGTCAGTTTTAGGTATTTATTACTGTGTAACAAAGAACCCCAAAACATAGTGAATCCAAACAATACCATTTTATTTTCTCATAATTGTGTGGGTCTATAATTTGCATAGGGTTCAATTTGGCAGTTCCACTGTTCCATACGGCTTCAGCTTGGGCCATTCACATGGCTGCATTCAGCTAATGTGTGGGCTGCCTTAAAGATACAAGAAGGCTTCATTCACATGCTTAGCCCTCATGCTCCTTCTTATGACCCCTCTCTCTCTCTTTGTGGATAGGTTGGGCTTCCTCACAGCATGGTGGTTTCAGAATAGTAATACATTTTTCATAATAGCTGTTTTCCAAGAGAAAACATTCCTGAAGGGAGGGTAGAAGCTGCATAACTCTTTAGGCTCAATCTTGGAAGTTAAGTACTTGACTAAAGAAAGTCCCAGGTCCAGCCCAGTTTCAATAGAGAGGGTGATCCAAGAGCAATAAATGTAATAAATTTCATACAGATTATCATAGTTTCCCCCCAGATTTTTTCTTTTTCTCAATAATAGGGGAAGCTGGCCTATTTTTTCTCTGATCAGTCTGCTGGGTCCACTGTATCATCCAGCACATTCCAACATGTTCTAGCTACTACCTTGATTAGAAAATAAATCTTGATGGTGCTAAGCATCTTTAATCATGTACATATGAGCCATTTCTATATCTTATTTAGTGGAGTATCTGTTCAAATTATTTGCCCACTTTTTTTTTGTCTTTATATTACTGAGTTTTAAGAGATTTCTTCTGTAGTTTGGATACAAGTCCTTTATCAGACACAGGTACAAATATTTCTTTCCCGTTCTATGGCTTATTTGTTTCTAATTGGTATCTTTTAAAGAAAAGGTTTTAGTTCTGAGGAGATCCAATTTATCAATATTGTGTGTTTAAAGTTTGCCTTCATTGATTTACAGTTAAGAAATTTTTGCCTGTCCCAAGTTTACAAAGATTTTCTTTTATGGTTCTTTCTGTAAATTTTATAGTTCAGCTTTTTACTTGTAGGTCTATGATTCCATTTGTGTGTGTACTCACATATGCCTGTGTCTGTATGGTTTGAAGGACTCTTTTTTTTTCCTGTTTGGATAGACGATTTCTCCAGAACAATTCTTTGAAAAGATTTTCTATTCTCCATTAAATTGCCTTGGCACCCCTGTCATAAATCAAGTGGATATTTATACGTACATGTGTCTGTACTTTCTCTTATGTTCTACTGTTCTGCTTTTTACCAATACCACACAGTTAAAGTTTCCTCTAGTAAACCAAATGTCTGTGACTTCTAAGGGATAGTTTTTGTAAATTTCTTCCATGAAGAGACACATTTTCTTGTTTCTTTGCATGTTTTATAGTATTTTGTTGAAAATGGGACATATTGAATATTATAACGTGGTAACTCTGGAAATCAGATTCTTCCCCCTCCTCTGAGTTGTTTTGATTGCTTGCTGTAGTCTGTAGCTGTTTGCTTAGTGACTTGGCTGAACTAATTTTTAAAGTATATTTTCCTTTTCACGTGTGGTCCCTGAAGCCTCTGTTCCTTTTGCTTGTGTTCAGCTAGTGTTTTGACAGGTATTTCCTTGAATGCCAAAGTCTTGCCCCGACAAAGCAGAGAAAATAATATAAAAATGAAGAAACAGATGATGATGATGATGATGATAAGAAGAAGAAGAACGAGAAGAAGAAAGCTCACTTGGTCTTTGCAGGTTGGCCATATGCTGGAGCTCTTCTCCAACACTTAGGCCATTTACAACTCTGCATTACTTTTCACTTCCTGCTTGCTCTCAGCCTTGAGATTAGCCAGAGTGAAAGTTTAGGATGTTCTCAGGTCTTTTTGAAGATTCATCTTGCCTTGGACCTTTCTATGACTCTAAATTTCCCAGTATACACAGGTGCTTTTGAGTAACCTAATTTCCCAAAGAATCTCTCTTCCCAGATGTGTCCCCAAGCTTTGGGTGCTCTATTGTATGCTTCAACCGTAATCTTTTGCCCCAGGTGACTGTGGTTTGTTTAATTGCTTTACAATGGTTTTGAGGAATGCCTGCTGCTTTTCACCCTACTTTACTTCTGGGTTAGGTGAAACAAAGGCAAGGGACTTGTGTCACGCCTTCAGGCAGCCTACAGGCAGATTAGAACAGACAAATATAATTCTTTGCAAATAAGGTCTATTCTGCTCCCTCCAGAATCAGTGACTAGGGTCCCACACTGAGAAAATAAACCAGTCTTCAAAACTTCTGCCACCTTGAGGAGGGTAAAGAGCAGGGGCAAAAAAATGAGACATAGCTTTCCTACCATTTTTTTTTTATGAGACTATACCTATTTATTTTATTTATTTTTTAAACATCTTTATTGGAGTATAATTGCTTTACAATTGTGTGTTAGTTTCTGTTTTATAACAAAGTGAATCAGCTATACATATACGTATATCCCCGTATCTCCTCCCTCTTGCGTCTCCCTCCCTCCCACCCTCCCTATCCTACCCCTCTAGGTGGTCACAAAGCACCAAGCTGATCTCCCTGTGCTATGTGGCTGCTTCCCACTAGCTATCTATTTTACGTTTGGTAGTGTATATATGTCCATGCCTCTCTCTCACTTCGTCCCAACTTACCCTTCCCTCTCCCCGTGTCCTCAAGTCCATTCTCTACATCTGCATCTTTATTCCTGTCCTGCCCCTAGGTTCTTCAGAACCATTTTTGTTTTTTTTTTTTAGATTCCATATATACGTGTTAGCATACGGTATTTGTTTTTCTCTTTCTGACTTACTTCACTTTGTATGACAGACTCTAGGTCCATCCACCTCACTACAAATTTTTGTTTCTTTTTATGGCTGAGTAGTATTCCATTGTACATATGTGCCACATCTTCTTTATCCATTCATCTGTTGATGGACACTTAGGTTGCTTCCATGTCCTGGCTATTTTAAATAGAGCTGCAATGAACATTTTGGTACATGACTCTTTTTGAAGTATGGTTTTTTCAGGGTATATGCCCAGTAGTGGGATTGCTGGGTCATATGGTAGTTCTATTTTTAGTTTTTTTAAGGAACCTCCATACTGTTCTCCATAGTGGCTGTATCAGTTTACATTCCCACCAACAGTGCAAGAGGGTTCCCTTTTCTCCACACCCTCTCCAGCATTTATCGTTTGTAGATTTTTTGATGATGGCCATTCTGACTGGTGTGAGGTGATACCTCATTGTAGTTTTGATTTGCATTTCTCTAATGATTAGTGATGTTGAGCATCCTTTCACTGAGAGGCCAGATTCCATAGGGCTTTGTGGGCCATTTTAAGGACCGGCTTTTACTCTGGGTGATGTAGGAAGCCATCTGAATACTTTTAGGAGGGGAGTGACATTATCTGATTTAGGTTTTAAAAGAATCATTCTGGTTTCTTTGTTGGGAAAAAAATTCTCTTGGACAACAAGGGTATTAATGCAGATTTTCTTTATCTTCTTCTAGCTAGATAACCTGCTTCTTTGTCCTGCTGCACTTTTCTGGGGTTCCTAAGGAATAATTATACACAATCATATCACATCCTTACATTTGATAACCAAGTTAAAGACTGCCTGATCAATGAGGTCTATTGGTCTTGGTCTCAAGACAGTGAAGTCAATATAATTTTGTGGTCTGTTGGCTCCCCAGCCAAGCATGGGCAAGATTCACTGCCTTTTGCCTTGACTCAGTCGGATTCACAGTGTCTCTGCATTTATGATTCCACTTCTCATGACTAGTTGAGATTCCTTAGGTTGTAAGCAACTTTATAAAGGATTTCTTTATGTTTATAGTCATATTTCAACACACCCAAAGGCTAAAAGGAAGCCAAGTGTCAGAGATACTGGAATCAGGATCTGGAAAGCCAATGGGTACTCAGGGAATCCTCAAAAAAGTGAATGGGATTAGGCCATCGGGTCAAATTATCAGGATCTAAACAATTATGTCCAAATGGACAGTCACATTGTACAAAGGTGCCACGGGGGCCCCCTTGTGGAAGGAGGTGGGGTATTTTCATGAAAGGGAAGATGACTGAAGAATTGTACTATTCTTCTTATAGTAGAGAGTGTATTATGGATAGTATAGTACAGAGACAACTTATTTCAAGTTTAACATATTATTTTCTCTGACTGTACCACTCAGTAAAAGCCCAAAAGACCAGCTCAAGAAACCAGCTAGATCTGTGCTGTCCAAAATAGTAGCCCTTAGCCACACGTGGCTACTAAACACTTGAAATGAGACTAGTCCAAAATGAGATGTATAATAAGTACAAAATACACATTGGATTTTGAAGACAAAGTACAAAAAAGAGTATAAAATACCTCACTGATTTTTTTATTAATTACATGTCTGCAAATACTGCATAAAATAAAATATATGATTGAATTTAATTTTATCTATTTCTTTTTACTTCAATGTGAATATTAGAAAACCTTAAATTACATATTTAGCTCATATATTTTTATTGGACAACACTGGACTAGATTCATTGTATATTTCGACACGGAATGAATAGCATACCACGTATGTGCAAATATTAGGAGGAGAACACATGGCCTTAGCAAACACTGCCAGTGCTCCTCCAAGGTCCCCTTGGATCTCTGAATTTATCTCCAGCTCTGTGCACTTTGCTATAAGTGGCCTGTACCTTCAGATAAAGGTCTTTTGGCTACTCTAGCCACCTCCCACTGTATGCCTGGGAGCTTCCATCCCTCCAGGGCAGCTTATAACCAATGGCTGACTGTTAGAGGATTAAGAAAGCCTAGCTCCACTGCTTTGAGTTTTGACAAACTGAGATGCAAACTATATACACTCCAAATTCCCCACAGGATCAGACTGAGATTAGACTTTGCCTGAAATCACCCCTGACCAACTTCTTTCCCTTCCCTGTCTTGTTTCCCCCAATCTTTTATCAGGCTATCTTGGGAGCACTAAGTTCATAAACCACTTACAAGTGAATCCTCATCTCAGGCTCTGCAGCTGGAGAGTTTAACTAAAGACACACGGTGATTTTCTTTAATTGGCATTTGGACAGAATTTAGTAATAAGGGTATGATTCCTGATGAACCACATTGTTGCCTATGCTTTGGAGAGTCTTTTGCTTAGAGACATGAAGTCTAAAGAAATCTACAACTGCAGGGTCTTAATCCATATCTCTGTCCTCAAATAATAGACAAGTAGTAAGTGCACACAACACTGAAGGATGATGTCTAATTGTGAAACGCCTTTTCTTTGGCTACTGAGAAAGGTAATTTTATTGTAAACAAGCCCAGATTGATCTGAAAAATAATCCTCTGTGTTAGAGAAAAGTATATTTGGACTATTCTTCTTCAAATGTCATGTGTACAGGACACGCATGGCACGCAATAGGACATCTCTGACTGATTAGATAAGTGCCCCAGGGCTTGCCACGACTATTAGTCAGATTAAATATAGATCCATTCACAAGTTCAACTCTGGCAAAAAAAACGAAAGAAAGCAACAAAACAACAACAGCAACAGTAACAAATAAAGTCAAAACAATGTAATAAACCATGCTAAAGTAGGTACAGTAAAATGGAAGGTATTGAAAAAGAGTAGAACTTTAGTAAAGATACTGGGAAGAAAGAAAAATCCATTTATTTTCCCACATTAAAAAATGATGTGATTTGAAATAAAGATCTAATTTTTACTTCCTCTTAAGGCTGTTCTGTTGTCTTAGTATAAGAGGTGAGCAATGTATTCCTGTTCAGTGCAAATGTATATTTTCTATAAGAAATGTCTCTCTATCCTATTAATACATCTCCTTTCTCCAATTTTCTCAGTGACTAATCCCTCACTTCGCAGCTATGGTTATATCAGGGCACCACAGATGTTGGTTAAAAAATATACTGAGAAGTAAATGAGGCAAAATCTCAGCAATATCAGGATTGTTTGGAAAGTCACTTCCTTTAATACACAAAGCTGACACATAAAAAGATAAGGGAAGGTTGAATTTGTTCTGGCTTACAGAAAACCCAAGGTGTTGTAGTGGGAACCAAAGAAGCAGGCAAATATGTTTGCCTGAAAATGAAAAATCCTTTTTTTTCAATAATAGCAAATATTTGCCTTCAGTTGAGAGCAAATCAGTGTCGCTCTTCTGGGAAGCAGTGCTGGTTGTACCGAAAAATGAGACCCTATGATGCCACCCTATGCCATTTCTTCTCTCTATAGTAACGCATCATATGGGAGCAATGCTTCTAACTATTGGAGATGTTTGTAAATGGGTGAGAGGTTGTGATTGGGGCCAAGTAGAATGAAAGAGGTCAAGTACACTGATAATTGAGAAATGTATACCAGTGAAGGGACTGGGAGATTTTCCCAAGGGGAAAAAAAAAGTAAATTTTACTCATGAGAAGAGAGTAAATTGGTGAATTTACCCAGTATAGTTAATGATGCCATTACATCCTTTAAATTTATTTAGAATTTATCTAGAATCAGGATAAATTTATTTAGAATCAGGAAAAATGAAGATGTTCAAAGTAGCTTGGTTTATATCTGGAAACCACCAGGAGAAATTTTTGCTGGGCTTACTTGCAACAGCATTGCTTTTTTTTGCTCTTTTCACAGGTGTTTGCCTTGATGGCAAAACTGGTTTTGATTATTCTAATATGCTAAACATCAGTGACTTTGTTAGTGATATACTATATATCCATGCACAGAATTTTAAATACGGTGAAGGACAAAGAAGAACATCTACCTTTATTACTAACTTTCGATAAGAAATACTTCTCTGTTCAAGATTCTTCAATGGAAATAAAAATAGTATCCAGGCGTTTGGTTCTTAAAACCAGTAAGTATTTGGACATTGATATTCATAGTTGAATTTGGCATAGTCTTAATGATAGAATCAGCTGTTTTTATCATTTTTATCTATTCAGCTGGTTAACCTTGTATTAATTTATCCACTGTAAGATTTCTGAATCCTTGTATACTGTATTAAAAATGGTACGGCTACGCAGTAGGTGCAGAAAGGTAATGCTGGTAATAGTAACAACAACTACAGCTATAAATGAGCTCCTCAAGGTAAATAAATTTTCCAGAATCTTGAAGTCTAGTTCATTTTAAGTACGCAAACTTTTAATTTCAATAATTTGTTTAGACATATCTTGAAAATGCAGCTATCTCTTCCACTTACCCTAAGGCAAAAGGATTCAATGGAATTTCACTTTTAGTTTAGTTTTCAGAATTATCTCTATATACCTTAATTAACGTACTGTCCTAGAAGCCTTGAGGATGCAGAGTTCTTTGCCACTAGACTAAAACATCCAGCACTGCTGTACATTTTTGTTTTATGAATTGCCCCTCTCTCTCCCTCTCTCTCTCTCCCCTTGTTTTATCTCTGCCTCTCTCCATTTATTAACTATTGTGGGTTAGAAAATCAGATAATTTAGGGTAAGATTGTATTTTACAGACAGATATACATATACAGACATTAAAATTCTTGTTTAACAACAGATTACATTTTTGACATTGAAAAATAAAAACTCTGTAAACCTGAGTTTATTATAAAGTAGACATAATAATCATACTTACCTTGTTAGAGTTTGTGGGAAGATGAAATAAGGAGTCATATGTGAGTGTATGCTCCCAAAGGGGTAGCTGTCCTCACTATTCTTATTGTTGCAATTATTATTATTGTTGTTGTTGCTATTGTATAGCTCCTTTGAAGGAGAAGCTAAGAACAATGCTAAGAGTAAAGTATTAGCACATCAGAGCATGCAAGAACTCGGGGCTTCTCTTTTGGCTACTCAGATTGACCTTATTCTGGGTTCTTCCTTTTGGTCTATGTTTCAATTAGTGGATGCTTCTAGAAAGTGATCTCCGGATACTTGAGTTGTTTCTGTACTGTGTAAAGGACATTCAGTCCTGATGTTAGGAAAACCACTCATGGCTCCTTGAAGCAAGAAGAGAGGTACTATCTCAAACATGATGAAGGCTTAGAAAGAGATATTTTTTTAATCCATCAGTAGAAAATAGGTTATGTGAAGTGCCTCTACTATTCTTTCATTTATTTAGTGAACACATACTTATTGAATGTTAGTGTGCCCTCCCATGGTTCTGTCTTCTGGGTACTAGGGACCAGATAAGTGGAGTCTATTTTTATGAAGCTTGTTGGTGCTTATGTTTTCTTCTTCATGGAGCTATTCTAGATCAGGAGGGCAGGAATGAGGAAGCAACAGTTTTCTTAAGACATACACCATATCTTACACGTTTTAAATATATTCTCATAGATCCAGGGGAAACTGGACACGTTGCAAGAACTTAAATACTTGACACCTAAAAAATGTTCAATAAGTACTTGTTGAATGAGTGGGTGATTTAAAAATATAAAGTGGTTAGGCAAATTCCAAATATTTACATTTTTGATATTATCATCACTATAATTAAAATATTAGTTTACATATGAAATTCACCTTTAACAGGCCTACCTGAATTTGAACACTTGAATACAATTAATTCAATTCAGTTAGACAATAACCACATTTGAGTGCAAATGGGCCAGATACTCTGAAAGGCAATATGGATACAAAAGTGAATAAGAAAGATAATCTGTACCTGCAAGGCAGTTATATTATAATAGAGCTTACCAAATATTTCCATTTTTCCAGTAGAGAGAAGTTCTCATAAAGAAAATCTCACAAGTTACTACACTGAACATTTTGAGGTGGATTGAGAAGCAAAAGGAATTGCCCAGTTTCCAAAGTTATCAGTGAAACAGAAGGTGTCAGATGAGAAGGCATGCTTTTTAATGTCCTCATTTTATAGATGAAGCAAGACCTTAAAGATATGAATTTTGTTAAGATTCCCTTTGTGGGGACCATTTTTCTACCTTTTCTCAGCCTGGCAAGCCGCATTCATTCTCTAAGGCACAGATCAAATGCTCCTGCAAGAAACCATTCCTAACTCCTTCAGGCTGAGTTTGTTGCCAAGCCTGCACTTCATTCTTTCCTCTATTATAGTAATTAGAACAGTCATCTGAAATTTGCCTGAACATAAGAATCACCTGTTGCACCTATTAAAACCCCAGACCCATGGGACCCATCTCCCTACAAGTACATCAGAGATCCTGATTCTTCATATGTATTACCTGACAGTCTGGTTTTCTTTTTTAATTTTTATTTTATATTGGAGTAGAGTTGATTTACAATGTTGTGTTAGTTTCAGGTGTACAGCAAAGTGATTCTGTTATACATACACATGTATCTATTCTTTTTCAGATTCTTTTCTCATTTAGGTTATTGCACAATATTCAGTAGAGTTCCCAGTCAGCCATAAAAAAAGAATGAAATAATGCCATTTGCAGCAACATGGATTATCATACTAAGTGAAATAAGTCAGAGAAAGACAAATATCATATGATATCACTTATATGTGGAATCTAAAAAAATAATACAAGTGAGCTTATTTACAAGACAGTCTGTATTATTTATTTATTTGAATTTTATTTTTTTTTATAAAGCAGGTTCTTATTAGTCATCAATTTTATACACATCAGTGTATACATGTCAATCCCAATCTCCCAGTTCATCACACCACCACCGCCACCCGCCACTGCTTTCCCCCCTTGGTGTCCATACGTTTGTTCTCTACATCTACGTCTCAATTTCTGCTCTGTAAACCAGTTCATCTGTACCATTTTTCTAGGTTCCACATATATGCGTTAATATTCAATATTTGTTTTTCTCTTTCTGACTTACTTCACTCTGTATGACAGTCTCTAGACCCATCCACGTCTCAACAAATGACCCAATTTTGTTCCTTTCTATGGCTGAGTAATATTCCATTGTATATATGTGCCACATCTCCTTTATCCATTTGTCTGTCGATGGGCATTTAGGTTGCTTCTATGACCTGGCTGTTGTAAATAGTGCTGCAATGATATTGAGGGCAGGCCTCCTTGTTCAGCTATTTCCCCACTGAGCCTGGCAATGCAAGTGATAAAAAAAACTTCTCTGCCTGAAATGTTCAGAAGTGAGAAGCATTGAAATATCAGGGTGCTTTTCTGTAGCTCTTCTTTTTCCTGATTCTGCCTTTGTAATGGACATTATAATCACATATCTGTTAATCTGAACTCTTCTTAAGAGGTAATCATAACAACTCGCCTAGATCTAACATTGTAGAGAAACATTTTATGGCCCTAGGATACATTTTCATCCAAGTTATTAAGTTCCAATTACATCATATTTTCTTCCAAGGAATGCCAAGTACTTGAGGGACAATACTGCAGTCTCTCTCACTTGTCTCTTGGAACTAATTTACACAGATATAGCCTTGATACTACAGATAAAGCTCACTGCTCCTCCTCCCCAAAGACATGGAAAAATGTCCTTGCTTGTTTAAGATCACACAGTAGAATTAGACAGGGAATACTGGAATGAGAATGCAAATCCTCTTTTTCATTAGCTAATACATGTAGCCTTACTTTATGAAAATATCAGATCTGTATATTGTGCTTTTGTTGAACAAGAATCTACCATGTCACGTGGTCGAGTAAATTTCCAGTAAGGGGAATAAAACTTAAGCTTTTCTGAACATAATTTCTGGACTGTGACTATATCATGACTCATATCACAAGTGTCAGCCTTAAACCAAGCAGCCTGTTGGAAATAGTAATGAGAGAAATAATGATAAGACTGTTTACTATTTACTATTATGTCTTATATTTGGAGTAGATTAAAGGCATTTTTTAAGACTGACAATAACCCCTGTAAAGCAGACTTTAATTTTCTCTTTAGGGACTGGAAGCTCAGATGCTATTTTTATATGGAAGTTCATACAGCTAGTAAAGGGTGGCTTCTAGAATTCAACTCATGTGTCTCTATGTGCAAAGCTCAAGACCTCTTTGCTACTCTATGCTGTTCTAGAATACTTGAACTGGGAATTCAGCAGAACCCTATTTTGTTGAATTTGAACAAGTCACTTCTTATCTCACTGAGTGAAATTTTTAAACTAAATATAACATCCTCCCCTCCAAATTCTACAGGAGGGTAACTTCATGCAACTCCTCTAGAAGGGAAACACTCCTAGAATGAGGGACAAGCCCTTGTTATCCACTGGACCCAGATAAAGTGTGCAATCATCATCACACGACAATGCATGTGTCTTGGGACCCTGCTTATCTATTTCTTCAATCAAAATAAATCCTCAGAAATCTAGTAGAAAATTCCTCCAACACAAATGGAAAATCACTGTTATCCACTGGACCCAGATAAAGTGTGCAATCATCATCACACGACAATGCATGTGTCTTGGGACCCTGCTTATCTATTTGTTCAATCAAAATAAATCCTCAGAAATCGAGTAGAAAATTCCTCCAACACAAATGGAAAATCACCTTACTCCTTTGCTATAACTGTATTGCAGTATTTTCAATGTTTTTAAAAGGTTCAAGCCACCTCTAAACAGCAGAAATTTCTGCTATAGTTGTTGCAATTAAAGCAGGACCCCAGTAGGCACAGAACAGGTTGCTCCATAAAGCCCACAACTTAAGATACACTGAACACCAATGGAAAATCCATTGAGAAAGAATGAAGAGAGCATGAGGTTGGCTTAGTTTCCCCCAGACTCTCCATCTTGCCAAGCCTTTCAGATAATAAAGCATGCATATTTAAATTTGAAAGGATTTTTTTTAATGATTATTTAATAAAATGAGGATGACGTCAGCAAATAACTGGTGAGAGCTAACATTTAATTTTCAAGAGTGCCCTGAGAGACAGATCATGGAGTGAAGCCATTGAAATTACCTGGAAATTCATTGTCAGAAACATTAAACTAATTCAGGCTATAGGAAAGTACCCGACAGTAACATGAAGAAAGTCTAAGTGGCCCTGGTCGGAAAATAAACAGTGTAGCAGCAGCATACAGGACTGGGGTTGAAGATTAGAAATTCCAAAATCAAAGGCAAAATATTCAGCCAATTAACTCCCAGCTCAGCATCTTATAGCATCAAAGTGCAGGGATGGGAAGAGATCTGAGACACCCTCAAGGGGTAATCAGCTCCCTCTAGGTAAGAATATTTTTCAGCCATACTGAACTGATGGATTTTGACGTGTTTTTAATTTCAGGTTTCACTTTTTATTTAGATTCTAGCTTCCCATCTAGTCTGCTCTCCTGCTCCAAATGCCCAAAATAATTTGTTTTTAATTGACCACACTGGACATGTTTGGGATAGGATTTAAAAGTGTCTCCTCCCCGTTTTAACACTGATATTGTAACAGAGGATGCAGGATACAGCCCCAGATCACATGCAGCATGGCTTTCCTTGCTCCTTAATCCTTCATCCTTCCCTTGTGCATCATTAGTACCTAAATCCTTCTTACTGGTTGACAGTAAAACAATTTTCTTCAAGTTAAGCCATTATTTCTTATTCAAATGTGTATCTCTACCCTCTACCCCACTAAACATATATTCAGTAATTGAGGTTAAACATATTTTATTAAACATTTTTCACATGTATAATCATTTTTCTTCCCCCTCCAATGGGAAGAAAATACCCCGGAAATATAGTTGATATGGAAATGAGAAAAATCAAGAAATTAGCTTTATGTTACCACATTCTTGCTGGATTTTTTTTTTTTTTTTTTTTTTTTACCTGCTTGTGCTGAATACTGATGCAGTCATAAAAGTATTTAGATATATAAATGTGTACACACACACACACACACACACACACAGAGGCATTGTAAGAAACTAATATAAAGGGCTATGTTGATTTAAAACAGCATTCCTGAGCCTGTTCTCTTTCTCAGCATTTATATCTCTAAATAGAGTTATCTCCGTAAAAATTAGAGATAGTAGCCTCTATCGGGTCTTTTATAAACCTCCACAGAAGAAAATAAAATTGGCTATTTTTTTTTTTTTTTTAAGTTTCATGGTGAGATAGTTCTATGGGAAGTAATTGGAATATGTACCAGCTTGTTCTCATCTTGAAAAGTTTGATAACTCTTTTATAGATTTTCTGCAAAGTAATTAAAGTCCAATTAATTGGAAAAATATACACAATGGGTATTCTGAATATTATATCTCCAATGAAAGCAACTTTTATTACCTTAAATGAATGGCTAAGCCAATGTTGCAAGTTTAAATTCTGAGCTCCTAAGCAAATATTTCAGATATTTGCACTCTTGCACTGCAATGGCTCCAAAATAAAGGCCTCACCGGTGGAGAGATGTCTCACCTCCTTTGGGTGTCCATTACAATTCAGATAGCATGCCGTTACCCCTTTCATATATAATGGCTATACACACAAAATTTTGCTGTAAACACAATCATTATAAATGGACAGGAGAATTTGACCACTGATAGGAACCTACGGGGAATATTTCTGTGATGCAGAGAATTACCAAGTCATTTGTCCGTTCTCTATATCTAGACTTTCGCTTCCTAAACGCACATAAAGTCAGCTACACGATGCCCCCTTTTGCTTCCATTTAGGCTCTATTTGTAAATAATGACAACTACAGTCACAGTTTAGTATTCTCAATGGATTAACACAGTAAAGTTTTCTTTTTCATTCATTTCCAGACCAATAGAGGCAGTGTGGATGTGGGCCTCTGTGTCAGGCAATCATTCAGGGACTCAGGCTCAAGGGGTAAGATCAAAACATCTGATGTTTTTTTTCAGTACACAGTTCAGGGTTTTTTTGGCTGCACCACTCAGCATGTAGGATATTAGTTCCCCAACCAGGGATCAAACCCTTGCCCCCGGTACAGGGTCTTAACCACTGGACCACCAGGGAAGTACCACTGACATAATCCAACTGGCAGACAGGAGGGAGGGAAGGCATGGGGAAAGTGCATTTATGTATAACTTCTGTCACTTAACTGTAAACGACAAATTACTTCCACTCACTATCCATTGGTGAGAACTGCTCACATGGTCTCCCTTATGTGTAAGGGGGTCAGAAAACAGTTTCTCTGCACTTACAGGAAGAGGAAATGGGTTTAGTAGGTATCTAACCAGCCTTTGCAACCTTTTCTAGGCTTTGCCTCTGTTTGACCTTTTCTTCCTCCCTTCCTGGCTCTCCTTCTTTTGCCAAATTAATCTATCATGGGGAGATGATAATCTAAATTTTCTTCTTTATGACTTCTACTCTTTCTCTCTATGAAGGTAACACATTCAGTTTCAGATTCAACAAACATCATTCAGAGTCTACTACATGGCAGGCTTGATGCAAGGCATTACCGTCTGTGTTAGACCATTTGAAATAGAAAGAATCATTATGATTTGTTTTAAGATGAGAAATCTGAGGCCCAGGAATTGACTAAGCATACATAAGAAGTGATTTGTCAACTCAGCATTTCTATTTGATCATGGGATGCATTTACTTGTATATCTAACTGAGCTGATTCTTTCACCAGCAAGCATTTTACGTTTTTTTTTTTTTTTTGTATCCAGTAATTTTCTTAATTCTTTTGTTGTTTGTACTCACCTTTCCAACTTCTTATCTAGTTATTTCTGAACAAAATCACCCCACCCTCTCTGTGCCCCTATTCATGCCTCTTATGAACAAAACTAGTGATGGCAATATATTTATATCAAGAAAAAGTATGTTGTTTTGTAAAGAAATCAGAAATAATATAAAGCTAGTGGTATCAATTTTTAAAGCTCTTACAAAAGCCCAGAATCCCCAGTTTTCCATTAAAACTGATTTTCTTGAAGAAATAATTTAGTTAAGCAATTTATTTTTCTACCTTATTGGGGTTCATTTGGCTGTTGTCAAATGTGTTGTCATTTCTAGAGTCTGGTATTCTGTATTTTCATTACAAACGTGTAGTGCTTCAGCTGCATTATTGTTTTATATATATATATATATTTCTAGCTAGCCTTCGAACCTGGTAGAAATGCAAAGCATGGCTTTCCTGGAAAAATTTGCTACACGTTTTAGATGACTACTAAAAACATTTCCCACATTAGCTTTTTTTAATAAAAACTGGGCATAATCTCCGTGGCTCTCATTTAGCAACTGATTCTTACACAATTCAAGAGATTTTAAACTAATTTTCTACCTTCCCTAGAGTTTTATTTCTATAGATCATGACTTAGTTCTTCCTTACTTTGAGTCATTTCCTCTTGTGTTTGGGAGCCACCAACACCCAGTCTACCTAAAGCTCAGTCCCCTATCTCATTCCTGACCCATGAAACCAAGATTCATATATGGCCCTTTCTTTTTTTCTTCCCATTCCCATTCTTCACAAAATCTAGTCTGGGTCTTGGAATCTTGGCTGTGTGTGATCTTGGGCAGGTTGGGTTAAATTCTCTGACATTTTTTCCCCTCTAAGTTTGCAATTTAGAGTCATCCCTATGTACCAACCAAAAACATACCTTGCAAAATGGTTGCTAAGACCAAATAAGGTTCTTTGCATCAGGTCCCTCTCTTCCAATGTCCAGTACAGAGTTGGCACTCCAACTCCACAAATGTATAAATTATCTATTGCTACATGACAAACTATAATGAACAGGGGCTTAAATTAATACAGATTTATTATCTTATAGTTTCTGTGAATTGGGGTCAGGGTGTGGCTTAATTGGGTCCTTTTGCAGGGTCTCTAGGAGGCCATGATTAAGGTGCCAGTCAGGGCTGGAATCTCATGTGAAGGCATAACTGGGGAAGGATCCATTTCCAAGCTGATGTAGTTATTGACAGAATTCAGTTCTTCAAGGACTGTTGGCTTGCTGGCCTCAGTTCCTAGATGGCTGTTAGAGGCTGCCCTCAATTCCTTGCCTCCTCAAGGTGACAATTTTTTTAATCAAAGCCAGCATGGGACACAGTCAATCAAGAGAATCTGCTAGAAATATGGAGGTTGCAATCTCTTATAACCAATCAGTAAGGCAACATCCCATCACCTTTGCTATATTATATTACTTAAAAGCAAGTCACTTCAGACTATACTACAAAGCTACAGTTATCAAGACGGTATGGTACTGGCACAAAAACAGAAAGATAGATCAATGGAACAGGATAGAAAGCCCAGAGATAAACCCACGCACATATGGACACCTTATCTTTGATAAAGGTGGCAGGAATATACAATGGAGAAAGGACAGCCTCTTCAATAAGTGGTGCTGGGAAAACTGGACAGGTACATGTAAAAGTATGAGATTAGATCATTCCCTAACACCATACACAAAAATAAGCTCAAAATGGATTAAAGACCTAAATGTAAGGCCAGAAACTATCAAACTCTTAGAGGAAAACATAGGCAGAACACTCTGTGACATAAATCACAGCAAGATCCTTTCTGACCCACCTCTTAGAGTAATGGAAATAAAAACAAAAATAAACAAATGGGACCTAATGAAACTTCAAAGCTTTTGCACAGCAAAGGAAACCATAAACAAGACCAAAAGACAACCCTCAGAATGGGAGAAAATATTTGCAAATGAAGCAACCGACAAAGGATTAATCTCCAAAATTTACAAGCAGCTCATGCAGCTCAATAACAAAAAAACAAACAACCCAATCCACAAATGGGCAGAAGACCTAAATAGACATTTCTCCAAAGAAGATATACAGACTGCCAACAAACACATGAAAGAATGCTCAACATCATTAATCATTAGAGAAATGCAAATCAAAACTACAATGAGATATCGTCTCACACCAGTCAGAATGGCCATCATCAAAAAATCTAGAAACAATAAATGCTGGAGAGGGTGTGGAGAAAAGGGAACACTCTTGCACTGCTGGTGGGAATGTGAATTGGTTCAGCCACTATGGAAAACAGTATGGAGGTTCCTTAAAAAACTACAAATAGAACTACCATATGACCCAGCAATCCCACTACTGAGCATATACCCTGAGAAAACCAAAATTCAAAAAGAGTCATGTACCAAAATGTTCATTGCAGCTCTATTTACAATAGCCCGGAGATGGAAACAACCTAAGTGCCCATCATCGGATGAATGGATAAAGAAGATGTGGCACATATATACAATGGAATATTACTCAGCCATAAAAATAAATGAAATTGAGCTATTTGTAATGAGGTGGATAGACCTAGAGTCTGTCATACAGAGTGAAGTAAGTCAGAAAGAAAAAGACAAATACCGTATGCTAACACATATATATGGAATTTAAGAAAAAAAAAATGTCATGAAGAACCTAGGGGTAAGACAGGAATAAAGACGCAGACCTCCTAGAGAACGGACTTGAGGTTATGGGGAGGGGGAAGGGTGAGCTGTGACAGGGCGAGAGAGAGTCATGGACATATACACAGTAACAAACGTAGTAAGGTAGATAGCTAGTGGGAAGCAGCCGCATGGCACAGGGATATTGGCTCGGTGCTTTGTGACAGCCTGGAGGGGTGGGATAGGGAGGGTGGGAGGGAGGGAGACACAAGAGGGAAGACATATGGGAACATGTGTTTATGTATGACTGATTCACTTTGTTATGAAGCAGAAACTAACACACCATTGTAAAGCAATTATACCCCAATAAAGATGTTAAAAAAAAAAAAAAAAAAAAAGCAAGTCACTAGACTAGCCCATCCTCATGGGGAGGGGATTACACCAAGTATGAATATCAGGAGGTAGAGATCACTGGGGATCAACATAGAAGTGGCCTGACACAATTCCCAATCACATTTTCCCTTAAATGATAGTAAGAGAGATCTATATTGAGATTCTACTATGCCTTGCCCAATATACTGAGAATTTAGTACGTAAAGAGATAGGAAATATATTTCCCTGTCATTAAAGAACTCACAGTCCAGGGTTTAAATTAGCTTTTTTTTAAATTTTTATTAAGCCTCTTTTACAAAAGGATCAGATATTAAGAATGTGGGATTTACAAACATGGTTGGTGGCTCTCTCTGTGTAATTTAACAATCAAGTTTTGAGAGCCCATGAGAAAAAAAAATAAAGTAAATCAATTAGTCATAAAATCACAGACTCCAGGATTGAAGGAGACAGTCTATTAGCTGACCAATCAATATCTATTGTGTGCTTTCTGTTTTCAAAGCCTTTTCTAGTCGCCAAAGTCCAGATTCTGAAGGAGGGAAAAGCTACAACAGTTGAAAAGAGGCTTGATAAATTGAAGCTGAGAATTAATTTAGCTTTCAATTATTTTGATATATAAACAAATGTTGAAGCAGGCTCCTTAGGGATGGGGAAATTGAAGGAGAGGATACTTCAGGGAGAGAGAGAGGGAGAGAAAAAAAAAATAACTTAAAGAATGAAGGGAAAAGAGGGCACTGCTGGGAGGTCTCCAGGACCCGGCAAACCTAATTAGGGAAAGTTGGCCATGCATTTGGTTATCTCTGAGATACAATGTACGGAAATGAGAGAGAGGTATGCACAGTTAGACTCTGGAGTACCATGGGACCAGGAAATATGATTAGACCACATACAAATCATTTAAGTTCAGAAGAAGGTTAGTGGTTGAGGGACTAGTTTCATTCAGAGATGCATAATTGAACAAATACAAATCAAAATAGCAAGCAAAAAAAAACTGTCTATGGAATTCTTTTTTCTTTCTTTTTATTTTTGCTTTCAATTGCAGCCTTATAGAGATGATAAGATCAGGATTTTAGAAAAAGCAGGTTTAATAATGGTTATTTTCTATACATGACTTTCTTAAGTAACGTTAAAAGCTAAATGTACATTGAAGTATTTGGAGGGAATAAACAGGAATATCCAGTGTTTGCAAGTTTTTGTGTTTTTTTTTAAATAGTGTTGAACTCTAAGTTTCCTCATTCTGGGTTATTTAATTCAAAAATGTGTGAACAATATCATTAATTTTGGATTGTAAATAATTCTGTCAGTCAAAATCATGCATTTGTCTTTCAAGTAAAAGATGGCAGACTGATCCAATGCATTTATTTTCATCTGTTCTAAAATCTATTGAAATGACAACATATATTGAATAGCAAAATAAATCAAAACCAACAATTCTACTCCGAGGTATACGCCTAACAAAAATGCATACATATATTCACAGTAAGTTCATACCAGCCCTATTTATATTTCAAACCTGGATGCTATGCAAATGTCCAGCAGCAATACAAAGTATAAATTAATTGGGTAATAGTTGCATCTGGATAGTATATACACAAATGAGAACAAATAAAGTACAAATGCTTGCAAAAACATGGGTGAATTTCCAAACACCAGATTGAGTAAAAGAAGTCAGACACAAAACTAGAAACCTGCTTATATAAAGCACAGAAACAGGCAAAACTAGTATGATTTATAGGTCAGAATAGTAGATCGCTTCTGGGAGGGAGCTTAGTGACAGGAAAGGCACAGAGGGTGGGTTTCTGAGATATTTAATAGGCATCTACTTCTTGATCTGGGTGTTGATTATACAAGTGCACTCTTTCTAAAAAAATAATCAAGTTATATCCTTACGTGATTTTTTCTGTATGTATATGCTTTAATAAAATAATTGGGTATGTGAACAAATGAATAAATAAATAATCAGTAGCATGGCTGGAAAGCTGGTAGGGGTGCCCTCAGCCCACAAGATCATTGTAGAGTTTGTAAAAGGTGTAAAGCAGATGGAAAGAGCTTAAAAAGCAACAAAATGCAATGAAGCTGAGAAAATTGCAAACACGTGCAGGTGAAGAAGAGGATTTCTAAATTTGCTTTTTTCATTAGAGTTCAGAATAATTTCAAGGTAATAAACAGTGATGTCGTAAGATCAGAGCCTGGGGCTACAGAAAATGTACTCCTGCTACCAAGACTGATCATACAGATTCTTATTTATAAATATGTAAAGATGATTAAGAATCCCCAAACATGTAAAGCAATCTACTCCTGCGAGAAGAAGCACTGAAACAAACACACAACATTCAAACTCAGGAGGAAAAGTAATTAAAATTTAAAGAGGAAAAATTACCATAGCAAAGTACTATTAATATACTCAAGACGTTATTGGCAACATGCCATCTTTCAGGTCAGGGGAATTTTCTATTATATCTTCAAATATTTTCTCCTCTCTCCTCTGTTCTCTCCTTGTGAAAATGATATTTAGAACTTTTTGAAGTTTTACACACATCTCTGTCTCCTAAATGCTCTCATCTCAGGAGTCTCACTGGAACAAAATCGGATCCCTTTGAGTGTGAGCTGTAGAATCATCAACTCTAGCAGACCTAACTAAAGGTAACTTTAGTTGCCTTCTATATGTCTCAATGTCTTTATTTTTAAAGCAAAGTATAATATCTACCTCACAGGACTGTAGTATGGATTAAAGGAAATAATGCAATAAAGTCTTCATCATAGTGCCTGGCCAAAAAAACAAAAACCAAAAATTATAAAAACCACCTTGCCACCAAAATATTTAGCTTTGTGCTTGGTAAACACCAGGTTTAAAAAAAAAAAATAGTTCATTATAGTCTTCTCTCCTTTTTGTATAGGTCATAGATTTTTACTTCATCTGGAAATATCAGTTGCTTTTGATTATAAGGCTAAGAAATAAAGTTAAATCATACATGGACACTGTGTTGTAAAGTCAGCTTGCAAGGTGACCAATTACAATATTTAACTTTATACTTAGAAAACCTTTTAATGGCTTATAAAATATAGAAGGGATACCTGATATTTGAATACTACTTTGTAAGCAACTTTTCTTTAGTCATTTTCTTTTTGATTCTCATTTAAATTTTTAAAGCTCTTCTATGATGAAGAAGCAAACAAACAGTTGCCTAGTAATAAATGTTTCACTTTTCCAGTAGCTAGAAAAACTTTACAGTCATTAGCCTGTTCTGAGTGACCACTGAGCACTTCAGATTTGGCTGTTTCCATGCTTGAGGTACAACAGTATGCCAGAAAGCATTTTAGTTCTTTTATCTTTTTTTTTTCTCTCTTTTCTGACAATTTATAATTGAATTTAATTACATGCCAATTGATTGTAGCTTCTTTATTGTTTAGAACTTTCAGCATCGTTCAAGTGAAATTCAGTGCCCTAATTCCTGAGGGTCATCTTAGTCCTGAAACTGGGTCACCAATAAACAATCTAATGCACTATTTTGTACGTGGAGGACAAGTTTCAGTTTCCCACACAAAACTCACTTCTGGCTACTTGCTTGATACAGTGAGCTTCCTCATTTGGTGGTTACCACTGGCCCAAACTTTAGTTCTTTTTCAGAACGCATATTATAGAAAGTTTGATGTAAAAGGGAGATTGAGTTTTGGTATGTTTGAACGGAACTCATGTACAGCTCATGTTTGGATCAATATCTCCAAAATCACCTCTCCAAAGGAATTATGGTTTCTCAATAAAGAAGGTAGAGGTACCTTGAAAGGCAGACCAGTGCTAATAAAATAATAAAAAGCATACTGAGAAGAAGATCTGATATTTGGAGTGGGATTCATTGAGAGTCTGACTTCAGACAAAGGAAACTGTTTTAGATTCAGATAGTTCTGCTTTTTTTCTGTTTGGATTCAGATAGCTCTGCTTTTCTTCCCCCCCTCCCCCACCCAAGGTTTCACTGAATAATAATGTACATAGAGAAAAGTGTGCATAGCACAGATCATAATTGTAAAGCTTCACAAAAGTTCACAAACTGAGCATAACCATGTAATCATCACTCAGAGCAAAAACAGAACACTAACTCTGTCCCTTGATCTCCCTCACCAGGCTCCCTTCAAATGACTACACCAACCCAACATACAACAGCCCTCCTGCTTGCTGTAGCAGAAGTAACAGGCAGATTTACTTTTGCAACTTTGTTCCACTGTGTCCCAACAATTAGGTTTAGGGATATTTGATTAACTTGTTGATTTCCTCATCTGCCATGGGTAGGGGGCAGGGGGATTAATACCTCTGTTACTGCCGAACATAGTGCCAGGTACCTAGTTGGTGCTCAACAATGATTTGGAATAAAGATTTAAAAGGAAAACAAGAGTTAAGTGTCCATCAACAGATGAATGGATAAAGAAGATGTGGCACATATATACAATGGAATATTACTCAGCCATAAAAGGAAACGAAACTGAGTTATTTGTGGTGAGGTGGATGGACCTAGAGTCTGTCATACAGAGTGAAGTAAGTCAGAAAGAGAAAAACAAATACCATATGCTAACACATATATATGGAATCTAAGGAAAAAAAGGTCATGAAGAACCTAGGGGTAAGACGGGAATAAAGACACAGACCTACTAGAGCATGGACTTGAGGATATGGGGAGGGGGAGGGGTAGGCTGTGACGAAGTGAGAGAGAGGCATGGACATATATACACTACCAAGCGTAAAGTGGATAGCTAGTAGAAAGCAGCCGCGTAGCACAGGGAGATCACCTGTGCTTTGTGCTTTGTGACCGCCTAGAGGGGTGGGATAGGGAGGGTGGGAGGGAGGGAGACGCAGGAGGGAAGAGATATGGGAACATGTATATGTATGTATAACTGATTCACTTTGTTATAAAGCAGAAACAAACACACCATTGTAAAGCAATTATACTCCAATAAAGATGTTAAAAAAATCATTGAATATCGAAACCGAGAAAAAATAAATAAATAAAAAATAATAATGCCATTGTGAACACGCAAAAAAAAAGAGTTAATAGACAAAACATCTTGGGAATAAACAGTGATTTGGAGGTGAGAAAATAGAGACCAGGTACTTAAGACAGTTTGTATTCAGTGAAATGTGTCTGAACATTTACACTGCTAATTAATACCAGTTTAATATGCTTCTGCTTGATATTACAGTTAGGGCATAATGTTGATATTTTGAAACTGTGTAGGATGTTATATCACCTTTGCTTTTCATTTTGGGATAATAAAGAAGATATTACAGATATTTATCATTAAAAAATGGATGTTCATTCTCACTGGGTTAAGGACTGTTGCTCTATTTAAATTGCTCCTCCCACTCACCTTGCTTGGAACACTTTTGGAATGTTCATGCCTCTTCGCGTTGCTCAAGCCATTACTTCCTTTTGGAACAGTCAGGAAGGAAAACTATGACTATGTAAAAACTTATTTGAAAAACCAAGCTGGGACAGAAGCTGTCCTAAAATGTGTGTCATACAGCCATTGTACAATATTTAGCAGTTTAGGCATGGCTCAAGTTGTCGTTGATATCAGACAGGCTTAGAATTAGGGATGGTAGTGAAAAAATCACTACACAGAGCACAAAAGAAGGCAAGCCTGCTTGGCAAGGAATATTCAAACTGAGACAGGCTGTAACCCTGTCCTCATGGTAATCTGGCCATTCATGGTGACCCTGGATGAGGAAGGTGACACTTAAGCTAAGTGCAGTACCCATACCTGTCCAATAGGCAGGAATTTAGTAAAGGACGGTATTTCTAGCAGGTTTTTGGTCAATGGGAAATAAATCTAATATATCCAGTTCTATATTTAGCATAATAGGACAAAATTGTGGTTTGCTGGGAGATGGGGAGTAGAGTTCAAAAGATTTAAAGTTAAATAGAAAACTATTCTTGCATTAACCAAACATTCGCTGAGTATCTAATATGTACCTGGTATAGCAAAGATGCAGAGATAAACAGAGTTGATAGTCTTGGCCTATATATACTCAGATCATAAGATTTTTTCAGTTAAAAGTTGATTCCAAGTCCCTGGAGCAAGTAAAACTGAAAATGGGATTCTGGATCTCCCTGATAATTATGGAGGAATTGCTATGGACCAGAATGTATAGGGGAACCATAAGTAGATAAATTTGTGAGCTAAGTGTAGAGAACTGATGCAGGTCTAAACAGGCATGCATCCTCATCCCTGTTTATAAATATTGTATAAAACATATACCATGTAAGTCAGACAGAGAAAGACAAATATTGTATGATATCACTTATATGTGGAATCTGAAATATGATACAAATGAACTTACCTACAAAACAGAAACAGACTCACAGACATAGAAAACAAACTTATAGTTTTCAAGGGGAAAGGTGGGGGCAGGGATAAATTAGGAGTTTGGGACTAACAGATACACACAACTATATATAACATAGATAAACAACAAGGTCCTACTGTATAGCACAGGGAACTATATTCAATATCATGTAATAAACTATAATGGAAAAGAATATGAAATATTCTGAGTATTTTAGAATAACTGAATCATTTTGCTGTACACCAGAAACTAACACAACATGGTAAATTAACTATACTTCAATAAAAAAATTTTAAAAATAAAGGATTTTTCATGCAAAAAAAAAATACAGTGTTCATATTCAAGTTCAAACCTTAGTTGTTCTTTAAAGTCCTCCCTGGTCTTTTGGTCCAAAGTCATTTTTCCTTCCTCTAAAATAATATCTTATTGCCTAGATCATTCTTATGGAATGTGTGCTAGGTTGCCTTGGTCTGCCACTGTATATGGGTACCATGTCTTGCTAATCTTACTGTAAACTCCCACAAATCAGGGACCATTTATTATAACACTATTTACCCCTCACAACATATAACACAGTTCTCTACCCATAAAGGGTATTCTATAAATATTTATAAATTTGTAAATCTGATGCCCTAATGCCTGGGTTTGTCTGCTGCACATTCTGACCTAGTTCTTTCAGACCATTTAGATGTGATTGTCCAGGCTCCCAACCAGATCTAAGTCCCACAAATCATAATTACAGACCAAGATTCAGAGATGTGGCTATCTAATATATGTTCTTCAGGTCTTTGAAAAATGCTCAACCTTCATATATATAATATATTGTATCATATGCTAGATTATATATAATCACTTAAAATGCATAATATTGTATGTAATTATATGTATTATAGATATACATCATCATATAATACAAATATATTACATTATATAAATGTATGCATACATAGTATACTTATAGTTTACATAGTATACTTATATATGTCACTTGTACATATTTATATGTATACATATATGCAAATATATATATGTTTTGTACACATATACAATATTTTCATTCACATGTACATTAATTTTATACACATGTAATTTCATATACATGGAATATTTTCTTCTTTACTTTTTGTTCTCTTTTATTCTCTCCTAAACTTTGGTTTCCTAAGCATTTTGAAAACCAATTGTTTAAAAACTAACAAAAGATAAATCTAAGATGAACAAAGAGTACCTAAGGGGCTTGGTGGATTTCACCCTTGGGAAATGATGGAAATGACCAAGCATGTGTAAGCAGCTAGGATGCTGAGGGACTCTCAGAGGCATATGATTGACAGTTTTCTGCAAGGAGTAATAACTTGGTCTTCTGTGCCATCACACTAACAATGCACAGAGCTTTATTTAAAAAGAGAAAAAAAAAGAAAGAACAAGAAGAAAAGGACTTTTCTACCTTTAAGCCAAGAAAATTCTGATTCAGCTCTTGAATATTAAGGAATGGCCATTCAGTGTAAGCAGGTTAGGCGACTACAGCAAGAATCTAAGACCCTCTACTTTTTGTCCTTTTGTCTGTTAACACAAAAGTTCACTGTGGCTCTCAGACTCAGGGAAAATACATATCCCTTGTAAATGTAGTAGTAGCAGTAACAAAAAAAATAAGTTATATAAGTCTTCTCCTCCTGCACTAGCTTCAATAAGGGAATCCTCTTGTATCCTTCCCAAGAACGAAGATTTCTATCCTAAGCAACACATCCTAGAATCATAGACAATTAAAGTGTCTCTGAAACTCTCCAGTGGGGTCTCAGGCAGCCAGTAAACCTCCCTCTATTGAGTTACTATATGTCAAGGAACCTCCCTGCCCTTGTTCTTGGGTGCCTTGGATACCTTCCTGGTGCCATCTTTAGAGGTAGATTTCATTGTGTCAGGGCTACCAATCTATCCCTTGACCCTTTTTAAACATACCCAGGTATTTCACCTTTCTGTACCTCAGTTTCTTCATGTGAAATGGAAGTAATAATAGTAGTTATCTTCTGAAGCTCTTATGAGTGAATGAAACAAGTACATATTTATACAACCCTTAGAGTGCTTGGCAAATCCTAAGTGTTGTAAATAACTGTATTTGCTATCATCATGGATATTCAGTATATGTACAGAATCATAACCTTTCTTATTCACTCAAGCCACCATTCTTTCTCATCTGGAGTTTTGCATCAGCCTTCTAACTGCCTGCTTGCTTTTACCTTTGCCCTCTTGCTTTCTCTCTATCTTCTACAAAGGAGCTAGAGTATTCTATTTACAAGGAAGTCATGCTCAAAGTCTCCAGGGTATTATTTGCTTCAGAAGAAAAACCGTGTTCTGACCATGTTCATCAAGACCCCATAATGAAGCATCTGATTATTTGGAACCTACATAATCTGCCATGCTTCTGCCTTTTTGGCTATTTACCACCTCTCACACTGCTACTTGCTGCTTCCCAGTCATACCAACCAATTAGTTCTCTGTGGTTGTGCTGCAGGGCCTTTGCACTTGCCATTTCCTTTTCCGGGAAAGCTCTTCCTGCATGTATCCACATAGTTCCTTTTCTTACTCCCTTCTAGTCTCTGCTTAAATGCCATTTTTTTTTAAATCAGATAGGACATTCTTAAACATCTTCTTTAACATGGGGAATCAGGGTGAAATGCTACAGTCTGAATACTTTTGTCCCCTCAAAACTCATAGGTTGAAATTCCAACTTGCAAAGATGATGATATTAGGAGGTGGGACCTTTGGGAGGTGCTTAAGTTATGAGGGTGGAGCCCTCATGAATGGATTAGTGCCTTAGAAAAGAGATAGAGCTCGTTAGCCCCTTCTACCCTTTGAGGACATAGTAAGAAGGCCCCAGCTATGAACCAATAAGAAGGCTCTCACCATGCTGGCACTTTGAGCTTGAACTTCTCAGCCTTCAGAACTGTGAGAAATAAAATTCTGTTGTTTATAAGCTACCAGGCTGGTATTTTGTTATACCAGCCTGAACAAACTAAGATAAGCACCTACCAATCTCTATCTTGTTTTATTTGTATTTAAAGCACTTATTGCCACATGCCATATTATATATTTATTTGCTTTTTAAAAATATAATAAAGGCTTTAATTATTATTCTTTGTTTCTTCATTGTTATATACTTATCTCCAAATCCAAACAAAATACCTGGCACAAAGTAGGATTTAATGAATATTTGTTGAGCAGAGAAGCAAATTCAACATTGGTTAATTTTAGAAAATATTTCAATGGTTTCCCATATGTTCAGATTAAAGGGGAAAATCTTTACAATCTCTTCAATAGAAGGGGAAGAATTGATAAAATTTAGCTTCTATTTAAAACAATAATAGTAAAACTCTCTTCAGACTTACAGTAGAAGGAAACTCTCTTATACTAACGAAAGTATCTACCAAAAGCCCATCAAACTCTACAGTAAATGCTTAGAAGCACTTTTTTAAAAATCAGAAACAAATAAAAATGATGTTGATAATCACCATTTCCATTCAAAATTTAATTGGAAGTCTTAACCCATAAAGTAAGAAAAAACAAACAACTAAATACTGGTCATAAAGGAGAATATTAATATCTACATAAAAGAAGCATGGGGATCCACAGTTAATTTATTAAAATGAATAATTTTAAAAGTATACCTAGGCTTCTGGATATAAGACCAAAATAAAAAATAAAGTGAATTCTTATACACAAGCAATACAGAGTTATAAAGTATAATTTTAACATACTAGCTGCATTGTCAAAATATTAAAAACTTAACAACCTTGGGATACATCTAACAACAAAGATATATGGAGAAAATGATAAATCTTTATTTCATGGCATTAAGGAAGGCAAAAGTAATGGATTTTTAATAAGTATACTCAATATTTTAAAAATATAATTTTCTCCGAATTAATCCTTAAAACTTAATGCCACTGGAGTCTACATTAAACAAACATGAGCAGGTATTTCAAAGAGAAACAAGAATCCAGAGTAAGCAAAAAATGTACCCAGGAAATGTTAGTGTTTGTTTACCAGCAAATAAAACCACAAAAGGATATACAAACCCAAAATGAGAACACAATTGACTCTATAAATTGGGCAAACTCTTGAAAAGACACATCACCAAAAAGTTTTAGAGATGTCATATAAGCATATGGAAAGATGCTTAGCAGCTTCAGTCATTGGGGAAAAGCAAATTAAAACCATAATAAGATGTCACAGTATACACATTAGCATGCTAGAATTAAAAGGGCTGATAATGCCAAATGCTGGTGAGATAAGGGACAACTTAAGTTCTCACATTTATTGCTGGAAGGAGTGTAAAATGACACAGCTGTTAGAAAATCATTAGGCAGTTTCTGAGTTAAACATAAACAACCGTAGGGACCAGCCATTCCATTCCTAGATATTTACCTAAGTAAAATGAAAATAGATGCCCACACAAAAACTCATACACATATATTCATAACAGCTATATTCACAATAAACAAAACCAGGTGCAATCCAAATGCCCATCAACAAGAGGATGGATAAACACAATGCAGCGTATCTATGCAGCGGAGTACTATTTCACAATAAAAAGTAATAAGCTACTAAAACATGTCATGGATGAATATGATGCTGAGTGAAAGCAGTCAGATATAAATGCTGTATGTTTCCATTTATATAAAATCTAGAAAATGTAAACTAACCTGTTTTGGCAGAAGGTAGATCAGCAGTTGTCTGTGATCAGCCAGGGGTGGAGGTAGGGATGGACTGCAAAGGGGAAGAGAAAACGTTTTGGCGTGATGAAGTGTTCTTTCTGTATATTTATTGTACGCATCTTTAAAACTCATCACATGTGCACTTTAAATGGATGCCGTTTATTGTATACAAATTATACTGTAATAAATTTGACAAAAAATGACATCATTAAGAAAATGTGAAGGCATGACACTTGACGGGTAAAAGATACTTCTAAAATATAAATATAATTATAATATACTATATTGATAGATACATTTTAATATAAATATTTTATATATATATATATATTAGAAACATATATATATTATAGGCATGACATATCACATATATACACAAAATTCGTGTATCCAAAATTTATGGACACTTTTAACTCAACAATTAAAAGACAATCTAAACTGAAAATAAAAATGACAAAAAATGTCAACAGACACATTACAAAGAAGATATAAGGATGACCAATAAGCGGAAGAGAAGATGCTCAACAGCATTAGTGCTCAAGGAATACATATTAAAATCACAGTAACTAAAATTAAAATTAAGACAAACAAACAAAAACAAAACCACTAAACTAAACTAAAATTACCCAGTGGTTATGGATTAACTGAAACATTCACGCATTTCTGATATGAATGTATCATAGTGCAAACACTTTGGAAATGTTAAGAAAAACTCAGACTTACATACAATTTTTACATACAACCCAACAATTTCTCCTCTACATATATATCCAAGACAGATAACAGTATATGTCCACCCAAAGTATATGCCCATACTTGTACGTAAATATTATAGTAGCTATATTAATAACTAAATATAACAGAAGCAACTCGACTGTCCCTCAACAGGAGAGTGGGGATGCAAACTGTGGTATACAATGGGATACTACCCAGAACTAAAAAGTAACTTCCTATATCCACACACGCCACAACATAGATAAATCTCAAAAGTACTGCCATGCAAAAAAAGCCAGAGACATCAAATACGTATATAATGTACATTATATAAAATTCTAGAACATTCAAAACTAATCTTTAGTGACAGCTTATATTGGTTATATTTGGGGCATGGGGTTAGGAGAATTGCTAATGATTGCAAAAGAGCAAAGGGGAACCTTGGAGGTAATGAACATGATGTATATCTGGATTATAGACATATATTCTTTTTTTTTTTTTTTTTTCCGGTACGCGGGCCTCTCACTGTTGTGGCCTCTCCCGTTGCGGAGCACAGGCTCCGGACGCGCAGGCTCAGCGGCCATGGCTCAGGGGCCCAGCTGCTCTGCGGCATGTGGGACCTTCCCAGACCGGGGCACGAACCCATGTCCCCTGCATCTCAACCACTGCACCACCAGGGAAGCCCTATAGACATATATTCTTGGAGGATCAAACTGTACACTTAAAATGTGTACATTTTATTGTATGTAAATATATCTCGACCTTCCTCCCCACAGATACACCAGAAATACATCTACGCGTGGAACAACTCCTACGGAGCACCTACTGAACGCTGGCAGAAGACCTCAGACCTCCCAAAAGGCAAGGAACCCCCCACGTACCTGGTTAGGGCAAAAGAAAAAACTAAACAGAGACAAAAGGATAGGGACGGGTCCTGCACCAGCGGGAGAGAGCTGTGAAGGAGGAAAACTGTCCACACGCTAGGAAGCCCCTTCGCGGGTAGAGACTTCGGGAGGCGGAGTGGGGGAGCTTGGGAGCCGCGGAGGAGAGCACAGCAACAGGGGTGCGGAGGGCAAAGCGGACAGATTCCAGCGCAGAGGATCGGGCCGACCGGAACTCACCAGCCGAGAGGCTTGTCTGCTCGCCCGCCGGGGCGGGCGGGACTGGGAGCTGAGGCTCCGGCTTTTGTCGGAGCGCCGGGAGAGGACTGAGGTTGGCTGCGTGAGCACAGCCTGCAGGGCGTTGGTGCGCCGCGGCTAGCCGGGAGAGAGTCCGGGGAAAAGTCTGGACCTGCCGAAGAGGCAAGAGACTTTTACGTCCCTCTTTGTTTCCTGGTGCACGAGGAGAGGGGATTAAGAACGCTGCTTGAGAGAGCTCCAGGGACGGGCGCGAGCCGCGGCTAAAAGTGCGGAGCCCAGAGACAGACATGAGACGCTAAGGCCGCTGCTGCCGCCGCCAGGAGGCCTGTGTGCGAACACAGGTCACTAGCCACACGCCCTTCCGGGGAGCCTGTGCAGCCCGCCATTGCCAGGGTCCCGGGATCCAGGGACAACTCCCCCGGGAGAACGCACGGCGCGCCTCAGGCTGCAACGTCACGCCGGCCTCTGCCGCTGCAGGCCCGCCCCACACTCCGTGACCCTCCCTACCCCCCGGCCTGAGTGAGCCAGAGCCTCCGAATCAGCGGCTCCTTTAACCCCGTCCTGTCTGAGCAAAGAACAGACGCCCTCCGGCGACCTACACGCACAGGCGGGGCCAAATCCAAAGCTGAGCCCCTGGGAGCTGTGAGAACAAAGAAGAGAAAGGGAAATCTCTCCCAGCAGCCTCAGAAGCAGCGGATTAAAGCTCCACAATCAACTTGATATACCCTGCATCTGTGGAATACCTGAATAGTCAACGAATCATCCCAAATTAAGGAGCCCTGTGGATGAAAGGCTCTTGGTGCTGCAGCCAGGAGTCAGTGCTGGGCCTCTGAGGTGGGAGAGCCAACTTCAGGACACTCGTCCACAAGAGGCCTCCCAGCTGCACATAATATCAAACAGCAAAAATCTCCGAGAGATCTCCATCTCAACGCCAGCACCCAGCTTCACTCAACGACCAGCAAGCTACAGTGCTGGACATCCTATGCCAAACAACTAGCAAGACAGGAACACAACCCCACCCATTAGCAGAGAGGCTGCCCAAAATCATAATAAGTCTACAGACACCCCAAAACACACCACCAGACGTGGACCTGCCCACCAGAAAGACAAGATCCAGCCTCATCCACCAGAACACAGGCACTAGTACCCTCCACCAGGAAGCCAACACAACCCACTGAACCAACCTTAGCCACTGGGGACAGACACAAGAAACAACAGGAACTACGAACCTCCAGCCTGCAAAAAAGGAGACCACAAACACAGTAAGATAAGCAAAATGAAAAGACAGAAAAACACACAGCAGATGAAAGAGCAAGATAAAAACCCACCAGACCTAACAAATGAAGAGGAAATAGGCAGTCTATCAGAAAAAGAATTCAGAATAATGATAGTAAGGTTGATCCGAAATCTTGGAGATAGAATGGACAATAGAATGGACAAAATGCAAGAATCAGTTAACAAGGACCTAGAAGAACTAAAGATGAAACAAGCAACAATGAACAACACAATAAATGAAATTAAAAGTACTCTAGATGGGATCAATAGCAGAATAACTGAGGCAGAAGAACGGATAAGTGACCTGGAAGATAAAATAGTGGAAATAACTACTGCAGAGCAGAATAAAGAAAAAAGAATGAAAAGAACTGAGGACAGTCTCAGAGACCTCTGGGACAACATTAAACGCACCAACATTCGAATTATAGGGGTTCCAGAAGAAGAAGAGAAAAAGAAAGGGACTGAGAAAATATTTGAAGAGATTATAGTTGAAAACTTCCCTAATATGGGAAAGGAAATAGTTAATCAAGTCCAGGAAGCACAGAGAGTCCCATACAGGATAAATCCAAGGAGAAATACGCCAAGACACATATTAATCAAACTGTCAAAAATTAAATACAAAGAAAGCATATTAAAAGCAGCAAGGGAAAAACAACAAATAACACACAAGGGAATCCCCATAAGGTTAACAGCTGATCTTTCAGCAGAAACTCTGCAAGCCAGAAGGGAGTGGCAGGACATATTGAAAGTGTTGAAGGAGAAAAACCTGCAACCAAGATTACTCTACCCAGCAAGGATCTCATTCAGATTTGATGGAGAAATTAAAACCTTTACAGACAAGCAAAAGCTGAGAGAGTTCAGCACCACCAAACCAGCTCTACAACAACTGCTAAAGGAACTTCTCTAGGCAAGAAACACAAAAGGAGGAAAAGACCTACAATAACAAACCCAAAACAATTAAGAAAATGGGAATGGGAACACACATATCGATAATTACCTTAAATGTAAATGGACTAAATGCTCCCACCAAAAGACACAGATTGGCTGAATGGATACAAAAACAAGACCCATATATTTGCTGTCTACAAGAGACCCACTTCAGACCTAGAGACACATACAGACTGAAAGTAAGGGGATGGAAAAAGGTATTTCATGCAAATGGAAACCAAAAGAAAGCTGGAGTAGCAATTCTCATATAAGTTATATATATATATATGTAGTTTGCTTGAGTGCAGTGTTTTTTGTTTTCTGTACTGAATTCATTAGCATGGGTCGGTATAAAATTTAGCATAGGTCAATATGTAATTTGTAAACTAATAAGGTCTTAAAAGTGAGGAATTAAGTCTTTTAAATTTAATTATTTATTGTAAAGAGCAGAATAGCATACATAAACAGGTGCCTAAGGAAAACTTGTATTCTAATATGGAACTCTCATGAACACCTTTTTTTTTTTTTTCTTCTAACGGTATGATAGTAGGCCATTTGATTATTTTTATGGCTTTAACTTTACAACAATGAAATATTCGTAAATTTTAAAAAGTATTTTTCTTTATTTGATGCGGGTGGGATACTGGAGAAATGAAAGGTCAAACACCTATTGAGGAATCCATACTTGTCTATATATTGTGTACTTTTATTTCAAGAACTGATTTAAAATTCCTAAAAGGATGCTATAATAAGTTATTATGCCATTTTACAGACTGAATTAAGTGAATTTCAGGGAGGTATGAAACTTGCCTAAGGCTATCCAGCTACCAAGCGGTAGAAGTGAGAATTAAATCCAGGTATACCTATCAAAAAAACAAAACAAAACAAAAAAAAACAAACAAAAAAAAACATTATGCTATATATATGGAATCTAAAAAAAAAAAAAAAAAAGTGGACATGAAGAACCTAGGGGCAAGACGGGAATAAAGACACAGACCTACTAGAGCATGGACTTGAGGATACAGGGAGGCGGAGGGGTAAGCTGGGAGAAAGTGAGAGAGTGGCATGGACATATATACACTACCAAATATAAAATAGATAGATAGTGGGAAGCAGCCGCATAACACAGAGAGATCAGCTTGGTGCTTTGTGACCACCTAGAGGGGTGGGATAGGGAGGGTGGGAGGGAGGGAGAAGCAAGAGGGAAGAGATATGGGGATATATGTATATGTATAACTGATTCACTTTGTTATAAAGCAGAAACTAACACACCATTGTAAAGCAATTATACTCCAATAAAGATGTTAAAAAAAAAAAAAATATCTCAATAAAGGTGAGTTTAAAAAATTCAGAAGTGGGATTAACATAGGGCATCCAGGGGACTTCAAAGGCACTGGTAATATTTTTATTACCAGATGATGGGATGTGTGTTCAATACAAGGGCTTTTGTTTTATTGTATTTTAAGCCTTCTATATGTATTCATTACATGAGTCTTTATTATGAAGGTAATGGAAGGTGTGGGGAATTGTCTGGTCCCAGGAAGCAGAATTCTCATGGACAAGATGCTTAAACTCTGCCTCCCCTTAACATAACTCAGCTCAGCTAGCTCTACAGGACAAGTGGTTTGGAATGGTGATGGATCCTGTTTTGTCCCAAGACAACTTCAGTTCTCCTGGGCACAGAAGCTGGTCTTCATAGGAAGCAGGTGTATTATATGGGGATTCAAACTAAAGCTGTTAAATCATGTAAGGACAATCATATCAAATTCACAGAAGTACAGCTCTACTGTACTTTTGAAAGTATCCTACATTTATGTGCCTAGTAACACAGAATTTCAATGTATAAACCATGACACAAAGGTTTATACTATAATTATGTAAAGAACCTTACAAGTCATAGAGACAAAACTAATTCCAGGAAGACACATAGACAAAAAAATCATGAACAAAATACTCATAAAATAGACTCAAAGAGCTGAGAAACATTTAAATCATTTATTATAAGTAGTTAATGCATTGCAAATTAAAAAAAAGGCAGCTTTTCTGTCCAATCAAAAAGGCAGACAGAGTGCAGTTAGAATGACACTCTCCGATGCAGCTAAGGAGAATAAAAAATTATAAAATTTTTCTGGAAAGCACTTTGTTAAAATATATTAATAATTTAAAATTTTTCATGAGTTCTGGTCAAGCCATTAATTTTGTGAAATATTTCCTAAGGAGATAGTAAGAGGTGTGAATAAAGGTTTATTTGCTTTTGAGCCTAACTTACGTGTTCTATGCTTTAAAAAATCATGGATATATTTGAAGGAAATGTTTAGGAAAATGCAGAAGAGGGCTAGTTGGGGATAAACAAAGATATTCAAAAAGGGCTCCCACTTTGCAGGCAAATATTCAAAAAGAAATGGAGAACAATATTTACAAAGACATTTTTGAAGCATGATTTATATTTAATAATTAGAGAAAGCTTAAATGTTCATAAGAAAAATAAATTATGTTTACACAGTCATGATTTTTAAATAGTATATTACATAATTTTGCATTTTTAAAATAATATTAATGGCAAGGGGAATAAGTAAGGATACAAAATATTTAATGAAAAAAATCATAATACACTAGTATTATGCGCTAGTATTCTATCAATATTATGTGAGTGGCAGAATATGCACATCTGTCCATATATGAAACAAATACAGGAGCCATGTCTTCTCAACAAATCAATCTAACAGCTATTTCATAGCTAATGTAGGAGAGAAGTTTGTAACCTCAGAGAAGACATGGAAGTTGCTTTTTAAATATCAGTGTCAGAGGATTAGACTTAAGGGGAAGTTGCCTTAGCTGGATTTTCTGGGTCATTTCCCCTTCACAATCTTTGCAGCTCCATGGAAGTGTGAAACTGACTTTGACTTCATATACCGAGTGACCTATGCAGTTTTCTGGAATGTTCTCCTGGGTGGCAAAATCTCCCATTCAAATAGCCCATTAAATATAGTTTTAAATCACAATGACACAAAAAAAGCAATTGGCATGCAGCTCCAACTCCTGGCCACCCCATATAAACAGGTGGTTAAATTCTTGTAGCAACCAATTTATCAGAGGATATTGGCTAAAATCCCACTTGTGGTTTAAGACTAGGATCTTATTATTGAGTTGAGCTGCTCTAAGAGGGTAAGAAATTCAAGACGTAGGGTAAATACAGTTAACATATTAAAGGTTTCTTTCTTTTAAGAAACCTCTTCTTGGACTTCAGTCCCAACAAATGGATCCCAGCAAAAATCCCTTAGTGGTGATCTCTGTTGCATGGGATGGGAGAGGGGAAAAGAAGGGCGTGCATTGGATGGAGGCAGTGGGAGTCGGGGCGGGGGGGTCCTTCTCTCTAAGATTCAAGTTCCTCAGCGAAATACTACAGTAAGTCTCCTACATAGGAACCTTCAGGTTGCAAACTTTAAAAGATAAGAGCATGCATCTGGCTCCAGCAAGCGACCAGAACCTGTGCCATCAGCGTCAGGCATGAATGAAACTGCAGCTCGCCCTCTGTCTCCTATTGCTGATGACCCTTCAGCTCTACCGTCTCCCACCTCCTCTACCTCCTCCAGTCAGAAACTCTTCTTGCCTGTTCACTCGATGCCAGCCCCTGGATGCCAGCTGTTGTACTGTACTGCTGTACTTCTCAAGGTACTGTACTGTAAGATTAAAAATGTTTTCTTTATTTTTTGTTTGTTTTTATATTTGTGTGAAAAGTATTAATATAAACCTATTACACTACAGTACTTTATAGCCGATTGTGTGAGTTGGGTACCTAGGCTAACTTTGTTGGACTTATGAACAAATTGGACTTAAGAACATGCTCTCGGAACGGAACCCGTTCATATGTAGGGGACTTACTGCATTATGTTCTTTTTAATTATTGGCTCACTTACCTGTGCATTTGCAAATAACCATGTGTATACAATGGCTTAATGATTTTGAAAAATTTTCATGGTATTGCTAAATTATAAGCAATGTATGCCCAATAATCCAAAATTATATCTCTATCCACACATATATATTATATGTATGCATTCATATTTAACTGGAAGGAATTATAATAACTTAAATAACATAATTTTTGATACATTAATAAAAGATAGGTAAAATAATAAATTAGTAAAATTTTAATAAATTGTCAGTCCTATGTAATAGAAATAAAATGTCCCATTTATAATTTTGTATTTTTGAAATTTTCTATATCAAATATGTGTAAACAATATAATAATAAAATATATTTTATAATTTTAAAGTATGCAGTTTCATTTATTCATGAACACATTTAGCAATTATTATTGAACAGCTGCACGCCTTTTATTAGGTACCAAAGGCATCGAGTAAAATTCCCTCTTCTGTGGGGCTTGCACAGTAAATGAAAGTAATGCAAGTAAAGGGAAGGCAAGCCAAATAACCATACAGAAATTTCTAAGACTTCAAACACTTTGACTATACAGGGAAAGAACTGACTGGGTGCCCTTGAGAACTTGTACAGAGATCTGAGTTAGTCTAGAGACTCAGAGGATGTCTTCCTGAGGCCTGAAGGCTAAAGGCTGAGTGAGAGCGGGTTAACTAAGCAAAGAGGTAGAGAAAGAGGGTCTTAGACAGAGGGGCCATCATTTGCAACAGCCTTATGGCAGGAGGGAGCCTGCTCCATTAGAAAAATTACAAAAATGTTGCTGTTGAAGCTGGAGTGAGGAGAGCAACGGGGATATTTGCAGGTAGTCTCAAGTTATAAAACAAGATAGACTGTGGCTGTACCTTAAGAGCAGTCAGAAACCATTGGGGATTTTTATCTTAATGCCCCTGTCAAAGGCTCCTTGGGAGGGGAGGTCAGCATATTCTTGGTCCTGCCTCTAGAGCTTCAGAGCTGATGACAGATGAATGTCTGGAGTCTTCCAAGAATCACTTCTAGAGCCTTCTTATTCCCTTTGCCAAATCTCCCTAACACCTTGAAAAGGCCCATTTTCCCATAAAAATTCTTTTATTTCAGATCCCTGCTCAGTTAATACAAAACAACTATCTAGAAGTATGATTTCCCAGTTTTCAACTCATTAGATTGTTACTGCTAACCAACGTGGAGTAATTTCCACCCCAATTGCCAACTAACTTGCCTGAGATTCTGTTTTCCATCTGGCCCAGAGTGGAAATTCAAAAAATGATACCTATAATTATCTACTATGCTCATCTCCTCTCTGTTCTGATCAGTTTGTTATTATTATCTTATTTTTGCAGAAAGTGTTATATAAAAATTCATGGCACATTGCAGATGTTTTCAAAGTATTTACCCTGGGAGGTAGGCAGATTTTATAATTCCACCTTTCAATGAGGAAGCAGATTCAGAGATGTAAAGTGAATTGCTGAAGGACAAACCTGGGAAAGGTAGGTCTCTTGACACTTGAGTGAACACCCCTTCCAGTACAACACACCCCTTCTCATAATGTGCCAAGACCCTCTCTCATTCTCTTTGGAGACATGTTTGTTCAATATGAGTTCCTAGATTGCTGGGGCTATGTCTGTGTAATTCACTCTGCACAATAGTTAGCAGAGAATTATGCTCTTTTAGGTGCCTAAGAAAGGTCTTTGGATGATTGATAGCCAACCTGCGATTTTTTTTTTTTTTTTCCTGTGATTGTAGTAGGCCAACCTGACATGAGAAAGCTTGGGAGGCACTAGTTCCCTGAAGATCAGCTAGGCTTTCTGACACTGAGTGACTAAGAAATGACATGAAGTCAGTTGAAATTGCTACCATAGTTAAAATGTCCTTTTAAGTAATTATATGGAAAATAGATTTCTCACCATCAAGAAGCTTCAACTGTTGATGGGATAGCAACGAACAATAGTTGATTAAGTCAAAAAAGTAAGTTTAGGTCTCATGGGTACAACATTATTAGGGACCCTGATGCTATGCACACGTCACCATATTCTCCATGTGGTAATTTAATGCCACTGGAATGAGAAAGAAGGAATTATGACAATAGCTATTATACATTGAGCACTAACTAATGAGACTCCTAAGTACATCTCTTCATCATTTTAGTTAATCTTTACAAGAAGCTTACAGCACTAATAAACACTATTATTACTATTTCACAAGCATGAACTGTCTTAGAAAGGTTTTGAAGTTCACCAAAGGTCACACAATCAGAAACTTACACACCATTGTAAAGCAATTATACTCCAATACAAATGTTAAAAGAAAGAAGTTGCAAATTCTAATCTGTCTGATCCAAATTCTTTGCTTAATCACTCGGCTATTCTGTTTATGCCTATTATAATGAAAGGAACAGATGACTACTCTGGAAAGCTGATTCTGGTTATTGAGACACTGGATCTACAATTATCAGGAAAAAGAAAGGGCATCAGGGAAATTACTTATAAGGCTGTGCAACATTCAGTGTTAACGGAATGAAAAGAATTAGAATTTCAATATGTCAGTGTAGAATACAAGTGAGAAGCCTAGCTTTTATAAATCAGAATACCTACATTAGCAAGATCAGGGCATTTTTTCCCAATAGGGAAAGGAGAAGCAAAGAAATATGCAAATGTTTGGCGATCATGGAATCAGAGAAATGCAAATGAGTCATAATTCAAATATTTAATGGCATGTGGCCAAAAGCTCTGGGTATCCATGTATAAAATGAGGATAGCCAGGACAATAACATGATACGGTAAAAGTACAGTGGACAAAACTCCCTATTTCAAACCAGAGATTATGCATTTAATAATGTAAGTAAAATGCTTTAATTGAAATAAGTATCTTTATTTCTGATAGAGCATTAATCAGCTAAGTCTGGTGGAACAAGCTAAGTCTTATTCTAGAACTACACCAAAAGATGTCACTACTTTATGGGAGCTGCCAGAATTTCACCTCTTCACCATATGGTAAGCCAAGTCAGCCAACTTCAAGGATGCCAACTATTGTACCTGTGAAACTACTTTCTTCTTCTCTCCTCAGCATGACAGAGTTGACAGGTAGGGTTCATAGAGTGATAATCATCTATCAATAGCAGCTTTATGACATACTGTGCTAAGAAGGATTCTGAGGTCTTATCCAAGGTGAAGAGAAAACTATTATGATCAGTTAGTGCAATTGGCCAAAGAGTGCAAAGGGAGGGGGCTGGCAAGTGTCTAGATATTTGTTATCTCTGAACTAAGTTGCAAGTTTAATAACCTAAGTAATTTAATTTAGGCCGTATATTTGACTTTCTCAGTAACACTAAATGCTGGGAAGCCAGTAATTTCTCTCCTTTTTTTTTTTTTTTTTGTTTCCTAACCCAGGAGTTAGTCAGTTTTTTTTGGCTTGAACCTATTCAGTTAAAAAGCACAGCCATCTCCCCCACTTCCACACACCTGGGTTAGTAGGAATAGCATTAAGTGAGGCAGGATTCAGCATTTATGTCAACTGGTGACTTTATGAACATGCTTTCTCCCATTACAAGGCTTTCACTTGATTGCAGGTGACCTTGGAAACAATTTGCCTAAGAAAATCTTTTCATTGTTATTATCACCGCCTTGTATGGAAAAGCAGTTCTCATGTTGGTATTCATAGGATCCCAATGGTGGCTCTCATTAGAAGGATCGGATCCATACCAGATGAGGTCCAAAACAGCAAGGCAATCAGGATGGGTTTGCTTAGATGAAGAGCATATCCTCTTTTCTTTCAAAACATCTCCAGCTAAACTCAGAAGGCCCTATATTTCCAACTTAGGGCTTAGTTGCTGGGCTCCAAGGAAATGGCAATTTTAATTTGATCTTTGGTGTCTTTTAGGAAGGGAGCAGGAAGGGGGGAAGGGTTATTATGCAAAGCGATGAAGAATGGGAGGGTGTCCTAGAGCATAGACAGCAAAGAGATGGAGCTGAGAGGTAAGGAAAAGTATGTTCACGTTTCAAGAACAAAAAGCTCCATTATGGCTCCTTGGGCTGGCTTCACAAATGATGGGAGCTTCCCATTTCTTATTCGTCTGTCTCCGCCCCTTTTCCTCTTCTTTGTCTTTCTCCTTATTCTTCCTATTCCTCTTTATCTTCCTTCTTTTCCCCCCTCCTTTCTACTTGTTTACCCTACCAATCATGTGTTGGTTCTAAAGGGATATAGTACTGACATTTCTCATACGAAATATTTAATCTTTATTCCTGCCCAGCCTGACTTGATTTCCTGCCTGTTCCTGAAAACAAAGCTGCAACATGTGAAAGGAAAATTGAGAACCCTTGCACTTCCGTATCATGAACTCCAGCCTAGTTCAAGAAGACAAAACAATTGGTCTCCTGGCTCCTTTTTTGGGGGATTATGTTGGAGTACCCTCTTGATTTTCCAGAATTAAGGGTTTTTCCAACACAGAAGTCATGTCAAGCCCTTAAAATGAATGTGACAAAATAGTTTTTCTATCCCCCCAAAACTTAAGAAACTTCTCCTATGTACCATTATTGCCACCTTGTATATATAACCACTTCCCTGCACTTCTGCTCCAGCAGGGGTTATTCACTCCATCCCATGATGCCATTTATTCCCCATGTACTTAAATATTGTCCTTCCCATCACCCTGCTACTTTATCTCCATGCAAAGTACCTTGATTTATATCCTAATCATCTCCCACTGGGTTATTGACACTGTCTATTCTCTACGTGTAAGACACCATATTCTGCATATTTGGGGTCATTCTTGATAGAATTACCTGTTATCTTTTCCTAAATCCTAACAAATAGGATTGTACTAGGCTCCTTTTTGAAAATAAAAAGATGTTTTCTTTAATTAACACATAGCATCAAATTTATTTAAAATGACCCTTTACTTATATTTGGCTTATCTCCAATCTAGGGAGCAGCTCTTAAACCAAAACTGAGGGATTTTTGTAAGACTTCCTTGGGTGACATGGGATTGTTTTTCAAGCAGGAAACATCTGACTCTTAGTTGATTCTCAGGTCTAAGTGTTTATATTGGGTGGGGGAGGGGTTGGGGTGGAATTTGAAAAGGGGAAAGTATTTCTTCCTTAAGCTTTTAGATTCCTTGTCTCAAATTCTGTTTGCTAGGATTCTTTGGTTACTTGTGACAAAAGCAAACTGGAACTACTTTAAGTATAAATTAAGTTTTATTGGAAAAACATCTGAGTAACCTACAGAGTCAAGGTGGAGATAAACCACAAAGCTTCAGGGTGTTAGGAAGAGGGATGGTTCTGGAGACCTGAGATACGGAAGCCGTAAGCTCTTGTTTCTGCCCATTGACATCATTCTTTAGTCAACTATTTCCCAGATTGATCCTTAGCTCACACCCCAACCGTCTTCACCTGAGAGGGAAAGGAATCAGAAAAGACCCTGATTCTCCTGTCTTTGATCATATTTCTGTCCTCAGACTTGGAGATGTCAGGGGACAAAAAAAAATATTTATTTATCTTCACCAGAATTACATGGCTAAAAATGAGGGCAAACCAGTTTCCTATAAAAAAAAAAAAATGGAAGCCACCATAGGCAAGCCTGCTAAGCCATCTACATTAATGAAGTTGTATCAGTGGTCCATGTTCCACAGATGATTTACTATAAAATGCTCATATTCAGGATCCTAAGGACCTACCATGACTAGAACAGTAGTTTTCAACCAGGGATGATTTTCCCCTAGAGGGTTTTTGGCAATGTCTGGAGATATTTTTGGTTATCTGGAGATAGATGGGAGGGGGCAGATATGTACTGGTATTCAGTGGGTAGAGGTCAGAAATGTTTCTAAACATCTTACAGTGCATAGAATAATCTCCCACAGTGAGGAATTAGCCTGCCCCAAATGTCAGAAGTGCTGAGGTTAAGAAACCCTGGAATAGAGTGAAGATTAAGGGTCTAGTTTTACATGTTTGATTCCTTATTCTGCTGCTGACTAGCTTTGAACTTAACCTCTCTGGGTATATCTTCACTCAACTGTAAAATTAGCATAATAACATTGAGTCTTCTAAATTGTTTGAAGTAACATACATACACACACATGCGCGCACAGGCAGAAAGTTTCCTGGCTCAGACATTGCATTAACGTGATTGCTTGCAAAGATGACTTTCTTTTCTTAAATTATGACAATGCTTTACCCTTGAATCACTCATAACTATTTCTCCAAGATCTCTTATCCCTGACTTTACAGGTAAGAACTCTGAGCCCAGCCCTGTACTAGGTTGTGCTTCCCAGCTTCCACTGGGAAGCTACCATCTTCAGAGAACCATTGTTCAGAAAATCATTGAACAGTAGTTTAACGAAGAAAAGAGTAAGTCAAAAACGACCAGTAACAGATACTTGGGAGAAAGAGAATCTTACTTGCCCTGTAACCTACATACTACACTAATTCTCTACTAACTCCCAGTGATATGAAGATGCACAGACAAAAAACGACATGGGGATTTTTTCAGATCCTTAATCCTACTCTGGTACCTAACATTTATCATGCATATTTCTGATTTATGGAACTTGTTGCTATAACCTTGCAGTATACGTGTTTTCAAAATGGTAGATTGTTTATAATCCATCTAATATGCTGGATTCTGTGTCCTGCTACAGGAAAGTTAATGACTTCTTTTTTTTTTTTAACATCTTTATTGGAGTATAATTGCTTTACAACTGTGTGTTAGTTTCTGCTTTATAACAAAGTGAATCAGTTATACATAAACATATATCCCCATATCTCTTCCCTCTTGTGTCTCCCTCCCTCCCACCCTCCCTATCTTATCCCTCTAGGTGGTCACAAAGCACCTAGCTGATCTCCCTGTGCTATGCGGATGCTTCCCACTAGCTATCTATTTTACATTTGGAAGTGTATATATGCCACTCTCTCACTTCGTTCTAGCTTACCCTTCCCGCTCCCCATGTCCTCAAGTCCATGCTCTAGTAGGTCTGCTTCTTTATTCCCGTCTTGCCCCTAGGTTCTTCATGATCTATTTTTTTTTTTTTTAGATTCCATATATATGTGTTAGCATACGTTATTTGTTTTTCTCTTTCTGACTTACTTCACTCTGTATGACAGACTCTAGGTCCATCCACCTCACTAAAAAGAACTCAATTTCGTTTCTTTTTATGGCTGAGTAATATTCCATTGTATATATGTGCCACATCTTCTTTATCCATTCATCTGTCGATGGACACTTAGGTTGCTTCCATGTCCTGGCTATTGTAAATAGAGCTGCAATGAACATTGTGGTACATGACTCTTTTTGAGGTATGGTTTTCTCAAGGTATATGCCCAGTAGTGGGATTGCTGGGTCATATGGTAGTTCGATTTGTAGTTTTTTAAGGAACCTCCATACTGTTTTCCATAGTGGCTGTACCAATTCACATTCCCACCAGCAGTGCAACAGTGTTCCCTTTTCTCCACACCCTCTCCAGCATTTATTGTTTCTAGATTTTTTGATGATGGCCATTCTGACTGGTGTGAGATGATATCTCATTGTAGTTTTGATTTGCATTTCTCTAATGATTAATGATGTTGAGCATTCTTTCATGTGTTTGTTGGCAATCTGTGTATCTTCTTTGGAGAAATGTCTATTTGGGTCTTCTGTCCATTTTTGGGTTGTTTGTTTTTTTGTTATTGAGCTGCATGAGCTGCTTATAAATTTTGGAGATTAATCCTTTGTCAGTTGCTTCATTTGCAAATATTTTCTCCGATTCTGACGCCTTTTTGTCTTGTTCATGGTTTCCTTTGCTGTGCAAAAGCTTTTAAGTTTCATTAGGTCCCATTTGTTTATTTTTGTTTTTAAGGAAAGTTAATGTCTTCTTGGTCTGAGGATAGTGATAGATCCAAAGAATGCACTTGTAAAATGAATTAATGAACCAGTGAATGAGTAACTGAATAAATGTTAAGACAGTTATTTTCAAATAATTAAAATATTTCTAAACCAGGAATTCTTGTCCTCTTACAAAAATGTGAATGAAATGAGGATTCTGCAACCTGGAGATTATCATACTAAGTGAAGTAAGTCAGATAGAGAAAGACAAATATCATATGATATCACTTATATGTGAATCTAAAAAAATCATACAAGTGAACTTCATTACAAAACAGAAATATCCTCACAGAAATAGAAAACAAACTTTTGGTTTCCAAAGGAAAAAGGGGGGAAGGATAAATTAGGAGTTTGGTATTAAAATATACACACTATTACGTATAAAATAGATAACCAAGACCAACTGTGTAGCACAGGGAACTCTATTCAATATCTTGTAATAACCTATAATGGAAAAGAATCTAAAAAAGAATATATATATATATATGAATATATGAATATATATATGAATATATATATGAAGATATATATGAATATATATATGAAGATATATATGAAAATATATATGAAGATATATATGAAGATATATATATGAATCACTTTGCTGTATACCTGAAACTAATACATTTTAAATTATCTATATTTCAATAAAAATTTTTTAAAAATGTGGATTCTGCAAATAATATGTCAATATGACCATACTGCACGTATGCTGTTAAATACTTTTCCTTTCTGACAAGTAACTTGTTTTAAGTCCTAAACAGGTGAGAGTTGAGGCTTTGCTCTGCTTTTGCCATGTCTTCTGCCAACCTCCTGCTTTCGTAATACATACTGATCCAGTTATTTTGATCCAGATCCAAAGCTGGTATGTGTTAATTTGAACTGGTCCCCTACTTAAATTTGACATAATATTTTAACATATTTTTCTCTCTAAAATTGTTCAATGCTCAACTTTTAAAATATAAATGTCATGAACCTTAATTACAAAATTCTAGCTTGTGTTTTCCAATCTTTATGCAGAAAGGCATAAAATTCATGTGTTTTAGGAAGAATATCTCCTAAAATAGTCTTCCTCAAACTTGTTTTGTGAACAGGAATCTCCTGGGGCTCCTGCAGATGATGTGAGATTCTGATTCAATAGCTCTGGGGTACAGCCAGAGCTCTGCATTTCTAACAAGCTTAATGGTGGTTCCATGTTAACTGTTCTAAGAAACATACTTGGAATAGCAAGGTCCTAAATAGGTCTGACTCAAAATATGTTTTGTAAATGTCTGTGGATTTTCATGGGAAGAGCTTATCTTGAGATGAGTCTTATCTTCAATGGTATGTTCTCCACAATTTGAAGTATGTTTATTCTGCATCTTTGTTTCCCAAAGTGAGCTGCAGAAAACAAAAGTTTTGAGAACTGCTAATAAGGATTCTCAAGAAAAGTGTTTTGTGGTCAAATATGGGGAGTGCTAAGTAAACAAAGTAAAAGATTTAATTATTTTAGGAATCTTGGATCTGTCAATATGCCTGATGAATCTGTAGGAATGAGACGCATTATGCAGTGTTTCCCAAGCCTAACTGGCCATTTTTAAAAAGTGTCTGTCATGGAGGATCATTTTGGTTACTGTTCCAGAGATCACGCAAACCTAGGAGTCTGTCATATGTCTGATCACCCAAAATCCTCTCCCCCAACTCCTACCCCAGCCCAGAGCTGGAAATTGTCAATTTTGCCAAGGCTTATGTTAAAAGGTTTTGTATCTATATATGTGTTTATAAACCTGGGTGCTACTTGTCTTTCTTTTCAAACACTGCTAAGCTTAGTGGTTGGCTGTCTCTGGGATAATTGAATTTAAAAATTGAATTTGCAATTTGTGATAGAAAATGGTAACATCCTCTGACTGCAAATAAGGACTCAACAACACATCACAAGAAGTTTGTTCAGTGTTTTATGGGGAGAAATGAAGCACACAATTTGTTTATCCTCACATCTAGGCTTTCTGGACATTCCACTGTAAGGTTGGCATCAGATCCTTCTCAATGGCCATGGCTCTTTGACTGTCTCTGCTGCTGTCTTTGGGAACACTGAGTTGAGACCTTGGTCTCCATAATGATAGAGCTCTATTTGTCAGGCATCCTACAGTAGAGCTGCAGTGCGGACACTCATTGGCTCATTTTTGCTTCTGAGAGAGAAAAAGGCCATTCAAACTCTGGGTGGTTTTACAAGTACTCTCACAGAGGCCATGGCAATGACTCTCTCACTGTCAAACCCAACTAGAACCTGATCTGTACCATATGGAAACAAAGCACCTCTCATTTCCTAAGAGAGTGGTGAATTTGGTTCATTTCAATCAGATCATTCATACTTGTAAGTGATACGGCATTGCCTATTGTTTATAGATCTGAGTGGGTAAATAATATAAGGAAAGAGAAACTCAGAAACAGAGTGACAACAATTTGAGTAGATATGAGATTTAAAGAGGTGCCTGAATAGGAAAAAACAACAACAACACAAACAGGAGACATCAACTAGAGTCCTGTGTCTGCATCTACTTAATGAATAAGGAGGTGTTAACTCAGACTCTGTGGAAAGCAAGATAAATAGTACTCTGTATTTTCTTATTTTGTTTTATTTTGTTTTCAGTTCAACCCAGAAAAGTTAAAGAAATAGGAGGTCTCCTGCTGAAATGTTTAAAAAAATATATTTTGAAATATTATCCACTATGTATTTCCCCAAAACTTTAAAAGAGTTCTTGTGTATCTTTACAGATGACACAATTATAGTAGAACTAATCCCATTTCTCCTGAATAAGACAAATGAACAGAGAAATAAAGATCCAGTGTGGCTGTGTTACCATCTAATCAATGATCCACTGGTTAAGCTAAATCTATTCTGAAAATAGAGAAGTGGGGAGGGACCCAGATAAGAATAATGTGCATCCTTATTTTGGCTTTGGAAGAAAACGATAAAGCTGATGAAAGGACATTAAAGCACATGAGAACAGAGATGAATGTACTGAGGTGAGAAAAAGAAGGAAAGAGTGAGGAGAAAGAGAAGAGAGGGAAAGCTAATTGATAAACAGGGAAGAAAAATAGCATTGACTTATCAGTTTTCTGTAATGTAGAACTTAAATATTAATTCATCCCTACCAAAGAGTCACAAAGCAAAACAGAAAAAGACTTCGAGTGCAGATGTTGTAATAATGATCTCATAAGCAAATCTCTTCAAAGCAAGAAGGAGAAAAGCCATATGTCAAGTCAGTACACACTGAGGAACGTGGAAAGTCTACAGGGAAAACCAGAGAACATCCTTCCTCCGTGCAAGGACATTTTTATAGGGGAAGAATGCATATGGAAAGCCTGCATTGGAGGTCACGAATGGCCTTTGAACCACTCATTTTAATGAAACTTTTATATTTATAGGTAGGTTTAATTTTATCCCTACACATTAAAAGTATCTTTAATCAATGGGACAGACATAACCAAGAATGACTTTTATTTTTACTAATAGCACATTTTCATATATAGAAACACATAAATATATTTTTATATACTTATATACTTTATATTTTATATACTTATATACTTTATATTTTATATACTAACAAATATTAAAATGTTGCCACATTTTCCTCAGAATTCCTTTTTTTTTAAATTTCAAATTTACATAAACCTGTAATTAAAATCCCATATCATCTCATTGCCCTCCCTCCCTTTTTAGAAAGGTAAGAAATTTCTCTTAAGGGGTTCTATATATTTAATACATTTGTTGGCAATGATAAACAATATATATTATTGTTTTGAGTGTTTTAACATTTTAAATATATAATGTCTTACTGTAAGTATCACTTTGCTTTGCAACTTGCTTTCTGTTCTTGGTATTTTATATATGTGTGTGTATATATATATATATATATATATATATATATTTTCTGATGTAAATGTGGCAACATTTTTTTTGCGGTATGTGGGCCTCTCACTGTTGTGGCCTCTCCCACTGCGGAGCACAGGCTCCGGACGCACAGGCCCAGCAGCCATGGCTCACCGGCCCAGCTGCTCTGCGGCATGTGGGATCTTCCCGGACCGGGGCATGAACCTGTGTCCCCTGCATCGCCAGGCAGACCCTCAACCACTGCGCCACCAGGGAAGCCTGGTATTATATATTTTTGAGGTTTATTCATGGTGATAATTTTAGATCCAGTTAGCTCATTTTAACAGATACATGGTATTGAATTAAACATAAAGTTTATTTATCTTAATGATGCAGAGTAAAATTGTTTGCATAATTTTGCAATTACAGACTGTGCCAAAATAACTATCTTTTAAAATATCTTCTTGAATATATGTCTGAAGTTTTTCTAAGATTGCTTTATAGAAATGAAAATGCTGGTTAAATTTGTGTACTGCTTTAATTTTGCATTCCGATCTTTGCATTTAGTTTTTTAATCAATTGGGGATTTATTTTGTATATAAGGTAGAAATCTATGTGATTTATCATTTTCTATAAACAGCTAATTGTTGCAGGATTCTCTACTAAATTTTCCCCATTAGCTTGTAATAGAAATTTTATATATGCCAAATTCCCATTCATGTTGGTCTGATTCTTATTTCTTTCCTCTTTGTAATTAGTCTACTTGTCCACACCTATGCTAGTATCAAAAATGGTTTTAATTATTCTAACTCAGTGGTCCTCAACCAGGGGTGATTTTCCCCACAGGGGACATTTGGCAATGTCTGGAGACATCTTTGGTTGTCATAACTGCAGAAGTAGAAGCCAAGGATGCTGATAAACATCCTATAGTGCATAGGACATTGCCCACGACAAAGAATTATCTGGTCCAAAAATGTCAGAAGTACCAATGTTGAAAAACCCTGATGTTACCTGATAAGTTGAGAGACTGAGCATCACACATATTTGAAATCTTAAGTATCCCTCACTCCACTGCCTTTTAACTGTTTTGTTGCTCCAGAAGTATATTGGATGTGCTTACTCTTTTATTCCTTTGTATGAATTTTAGGATTAGATTCTTAAATTCTAAGAAAAACCCTTTTGACATTTAACATTAATTAAATTTGCATTTAGCGTCGGCAATAATATGGCAAGAATTGACAGTTTTATTATACTGGTTCTTCCAATTTTCTATGGTATAGATCTATGCTTATTTAGGTTTTTATTTTAGACGTTTAGTTAAATTTTATATTTTTACTATGAAAGATCATTTTTTTGTTAGATATATTACAAGATCATTACCTGATTTCTTTTCACTGTGTCGTATGTAATCCCTCTAATTGCTTATATCATTTTTTGTTGCTGCTATATAGAATCCTGATTAATTTTTATATATTGATATTTTGTTATGTTATATATTAACCCATTATCCTTGCTAAACTCTTTCATACCTCTAAATAATTTTCTACAGATTCTCTGAGAGTTTTATTTGCAGATATTCATCTACCATCTGGGAATAACAAGGAGTTTTTAACTTTCTTTCAATCATTACATATTGTGTTTAATTTTCTTGTTCTATGGTAGTGCTATGCCCCTTGCTACCATATGATGTCAGAGGTGATGGCTGATCTCAAACCTAAAGAGTGGCATTTTCTGTAGGATTTTAGTAGATATATTTACCAGGTCCAGTACATGCCCTTTAATTTCAAGGTGTCATAGAATATTTAACATGAACTTTAAAACTAGTTTAACCTGTTACTGTGTTGAATTAAGATATTACATTTGTTTTCAGGTCTCACATGGACAGAATCGAGCTAATCATACTCCTCATTTCCTAATTAACGGGTTCCCTTATCACCTGACCATGCAAGGCACCCCTAATATCTCATGTCATTGTTTTTTCTTTTTATGCTCCATCACCTTTGCACCCACTCTCCTAGACACCCGCTTTATTTTGAACAGTCTATGCCACTCCGATCCATTTTGTGTACACATATACATGGGTCCTTGTTGTCGTATGTTGCATATGCTTAACTTACATAAATAGCTATTCCATTCAGTTTCTTATTTCACTAATGATATTTTTGAGATAGCATTACATTGCTTTTTGAAAATGCAGGTCATTACTTCAGACTGCTAAATAGTAAATCATCTTTGAATATGCAATGGTTAATTTTATGTGTCAACTTGGCTAAACAACTATGATCACCTGTTTGATCAGGCACCAGTCCAGATATTGCTGTAAGGTATCAGATGTGATTAACATTGAAAATCAGTTGGCTCTAAGTAAAGTAGATTACGCTCCAAAATGTGGGTGTGGATAGTCTCGTACAATCAGTTGAAGAACAAAGACTGAGGTTTCCTGAAGAAGAAAGAATTCTGCCTCCAGATAGCAACACAGAAAATCTGCCTGGGTTCTCAGTCTTTAAACTCAAGTCATCAACATCAACCTTACCTGAATCTCCAGCTTGCTGGCTTGCTGTATGGATTTTGGACTTGCCACCTGTGCAATCCCATTAGCCAATTCCTTAAAATCCCACTCCCCTCCATATTTATATGTATATAATGCCATTTAGGTACACATGTACTTAATTTTATTCCATAATAATAGATTGTTTTCTAAAACCATGGCTTCCAGGTCTCATTTCTGGGTCTCATTTCCAACATGAAGGTACCTGTTTCTCCACAGCCACAGTAATATCTGTATTATTGAAGTTAATTATTTTTTTTACTTTATTTGTTAGGGGGATGGGGGGAAGGCTTGGAATTCCATTTCAATATATTAAAAATATAATCTAAAAGATTTTTAAATTTTCCTCTTCAAAATCTAGTGGTTAACATATTTTGAGAAATTAATTCATTTGATATAATTTGATGCATTTAATCATGATATTTCATCGTAGCCTTTCAACACTTTTAAAGCCTCTGCTAATTTTTTCATTATATCTATTTTACATTCAGTATTTATTTTCATCTTTCTTTTTCTTAATCATACTTCTTAGAGTTTTGTCTATAGTGTCCTGTTAGAAACTAGCCTTTAGTTTTGTGTTTAAATCTTTTTTTCAAAATGTTTTCATTTTTTTCTCATTATTTTTAGCACTAATTTCTGCTTCTTTATTTGGGTTTACTCATTTCTATTTCTCACTCCTTGAGTTGAATTCTTAGTTCCTTTGTTTCTGACTAGTAATTTGTTTTCTGGAAGTGTAGTTAGAGTTGTAGATTTCACTTTAAATGCTGTTGTTAGCAACCCATTTGTTTTAATCTAAGGTTTTCATTTGATTCTGTGATTCAATTTTAAGGATTTGCTAATTTTTCTTAGAATTTTAAAATATTTTAACCACAATGAATATTTAATAAAATTGATTTTAACTTTAGAAATATGTAATATTAAAACTTTCTCTCATTTTTAGTAAACATTTTACTAGAATAAATATATTTTAAAATTTGCATGAGTCTTAAGGCAAAAATAGTAACAGGATTGTGGGGTTTATAAAATATGTAGCAATAAAATGTATGACAGCAGTAGCATAAAGACCAGGAGAGGAAAACTTATAGTATATTTTTGTAAGATTCTTAAATTATATGAGAAGTTATATTAGTAGGGTTTAGACTCTGATAAGTTAGAGATATATAAATAAAGATGTATAAACCCTAAAAAGCCACTAAAATGCTAACAACAATAAGTAATATGTGGATATTAGTTAACTAATGAGTAAAAAAAGATATAATAAAACATAAAATAATATTCAATTAATCTAAAAAAGTGAGAAAAACAGGGAAAGTAGAATAAAGAATAAAAGAGATAAATAGAAAAAATAGCAAGATGGTAAACACAACTGTATCAATGATCACATTAAGTGTAAATCAACTAAAAATTCAATTAAAAAGCAGAAATTGTTAGATTGAATAACAACATATCAAGACCTTACTATGTACTGCTTGCAAGAAACACACTTTAAATATAAAGAAGCAAATAGGTTATATGTAAAATGATGGAAAAAGACCATGCCAATAACAACCAAAAGAAATCAAGACTGTCTATTTTTAATATCAAAGTAAATTTCAAAGCAAAGAATGTTACCATAGATAAAGAGCATCATTTCGTAATGATTACAAGGCCATAAGGAGGACATAACAATCCTAAACTCTTAGCACCTAACAACAGAGTTTCAAGTATAAGGAAGCCAGAATTGATAGACCTTCAAGGAACAATAAACAAAAACTGCCCCAATAATAAGTGCACAGCTGACTAAATGTTTACAATTTTCAGAATCTTCAGGTCAAGGAGAATGATATCACTGGCATCCCAGAAGTTCCCTTTGTGCCTCTTCTCAGTAAATTCTTTTCCCAAAGGAACCACTTTTCTGAGTTCTAATCCCATAGATACGTTTCACCTTCTTTTAAAATTATTCTAAATCAATAAGTATGATCCACTGTGTTGGCCTGCTTTCACTCAACATTATATTTGTGAGATTAACTCTACATACAATGTCGTGTATAGTTGCACTTTGTTCACTTTCATTACTATATACTATCCCATTGAACTGTCACATGACTGTGTATTTACATATTCTTCTTTTGATGGACATTAGAATTGTTTTCTTTGTGGGGCAATTAGGAATTGTGCTGTCATGAGCATTATCATACTTGACGTTTGAGAAACACACGTATTAATTTGTCTTGGGTATAATAACAAAGAGTAGAATAGCTGTGTCATAGGGTATGTGGATATACTTCTTTAGTAAATATGCCAAAAAGTCTATCAAGGTCGTTGTGCAAATTAATACTGCCACTAGCTCTTATCCTCACCAATACTCAGCATCAGGGTCACAAGTGGGTGGAGGCAACTAGGGATGAAAACTTAAGAACTCTCATTGAGTTCTATACTCTGGTCTATTGCATGAACCTGAGAGGGTTTCCTCCTTAAGATTTAGATGTCTAGAGCGCAAAATGTAAGGAGGCACTCACTTCCAGATTTGTGCAGAACTGTGCACTGATCAAATTTAAGAGTAAGTGCTTACTTAAAATTTGTACCTTGGATGCCTCACTTACCTCACTCTGCTCTCAACCCTCCTTGATATAGTCATTCTTTTTCATTTGTTTAGTAGATGTGTAGTGCTATTGCATTATGGTTTTATTTACATTTCCCTGATGATTAATGATGTTGAGTACATTTTCATATGTTTATAGACCATTTTGAGGTACTCTTTTATGAACTGTGTTCAAGTCTTTTGTCCAATTTTAATTGAATTAGCTATGTCTCCTGTTATTAATTATTTGAAGTTATTTTTATATATTCTGCCTGGATCTTTTGTTTTTTGTTTTTCTATTGCAAATATCTTCTCTTACTCTGACTTTTGTTTTTACTCTTGAATAGTTTCTTCTAATAAATATAGTTTCTTAATTTTAATTGAGATTAATTTACTAATATGTTTTCCTTCTTGGTTATTGCTTTTCTGTCCTACTGCAAGGTCACTAATTCATCCTGTTTCCTTTTAAAAGCTTTATTGTTTTGCCTTTCAAATTTAGATCTACAGTTTACTTGGAACTGATGTTAGCCTTTACTGTGAGATAAGGTCAACATTAAATTTTTTTATATATGTGTATCTGTTAACTCAGCATCATTTATTAAAATTATCATCCTCTCCCTATTCTACTATAGTGTCATCTTGTCTCATATGAGATGAACTTATGACTATGATCTCTCTAACCTGTTTCAGTGGTCTGTTTCTAAAAGCTCTATATTAATTTCTATGACATTATAATGTCTTGCTTTCTGGTTTTACAATTTCTTTAACTCTGTTTTTCCTCAAGATTGTTTTGAATGTTCTTGTCCCTTTTCATTTCCATATAAATTTTAAAATCAGTGTGTAAACTTTCTTTACTTTCCCCCAGCCCTCCCAAAAATTCACCAAAAAACACAAAACCTTTCTGATTGGAGATGTATTTAATCTACACAGAGCAATTTGGGGAGAATTGCTATCTATACAATATTCATTATTACAATTTATAAACATAATATATGACTCCATTTATTTAATTATTCTTTAATTTTTTCAGTGGTTTTGTAGATTTCAGAGATGGAGTCTTGAAATCTTTTATTAGAATCATTACTAAGTATTTGATGTTTTGCTGCTAGCATGAAAGGTATCATTATTAAATATTTATTTCCTTTTTGTTTGTTACTGGTACATAGAAATACAATCAATGTTACATAATAGCCTTGTATCAAACAACTCTGATGCATTTACGCATTAGTTTTAATATTTTGTAGATTTTTGAAAATTACATAAATAATTGTCAACTGTAAATAAAATTGGAGTTTCTACCTCCATTCCCTGTACTTTGAATTCCTTTTCCTTGCCTCATTACACTGGCAAGTAGCTTCAGTATGGTGACAGAAGGTCTCCTTTACTGACTCTCCAGTCTCTGGGAGAAGACTTTAAGATTTCACCATTAAGTATATTTGCTACAGTTCTTTTTCAGAAACTATTTATCGGATGATGGAATTTACCGTGTAACCGTGGATTACTGAAAGGAATTTTCTGTTGTTGTCATTACTAGGTTATTAGTTTTAAGGATTTCTTTTGTAAGTGTATTCATTTAATATTATTTCTCCTCTAAATAGAGATTTAACATTATCACACATGTTTTGATAGGGCATATTTTTATTATTACTTAGTTCAGAATATTCTCTAATATTAGGATGATTTCTTTGACCCCTGGCTTATTTGGAAATGTATCTTATTTCCCAAAGAGCTGTAAATGTGCATTTTGTTATTGATTTCTAGCTTGATTCCGTTATCAGAGAACATACTCTGAATAAAATCAATCCTCTGAAATTTGCTAAGCTTGCTTTAAGGCCCAGTAAATGATTACTTCTGATAAATATGCATTTTGTTATCACTGGGTGTAGTGTTCTGTATGTGTCAATTAACTCAAATTTGTACATCTTAACGTTGGCCATATCCTTGCTGTTTTTTCGTTTACTTGTTTTATCAGTTATTCGATAAAGTGTATTAATAATCTCCTACTACAATTGTGTATTTTTCTATTTCTCATTTTAGTTCTTACAAATATGTTTTATGTATTTCAAAGCAATATTATTATATACATAAAAATAGAGAAGTTTAATATGATCTTGGTAAGTTAACCCTTTTATTATTGTGTAAGCTTCTTCTTTTTCTCTAGCAATACTTTTTTCTTAGAGTCTAATTTATTAATATATTTAAGCCAACTTTATTTTGGTTAGTTCCTGGCATATTGTTTTTCATCCATTAAATTGAAATTTTTTGTGCTCTCATATTTAAGAAGCATGTCTTGTAAGCAGCATGTGTTTCTTTCTCCTTTAATCCAATTTTATTATTTTTGTACTTTAATTGGAGTATTTGAACTGTTTAATGTACTATAATTATCATTACCATTTGGTGTACAGCTACTATATTATTTTTAGTTTTGTTTCTCCTGCTTTATATTCCTTTTTCTTCTCCTTGTTTTGTAATTTTATGTTAAATGCTAGACATCATTATGATAAATTTTAGAGCTTCTGCCTGGTCTATCTTTCTCCAGTGTAGGCTTCTCCCCTACTAAGCAGAGCAGCAGAAGATAAAATTATTTCAATCAGAGAGGGAGCTTATTTAATTCTGGGTTGCAAGTATCATAAGAGTCTGTCTACTGTATGTTTCACCCACCCCTGGTGTTTAGCCCTCCAGGTCTTAGGGTGTTTATAATCTTTTCCCTCTACCTTTTATTTGTTTGCATGTTTGTTTTTGTCTTCTACCTAGTTGCTTATCATGCTACATTTGCACTGCAAAAGCCTCTAGAGAAAAACCAGCAAAATGTTGGAGTTACTACACTGAACCTACTTCCTCAACAGGATTATGGCCCCCCAGGTCCTTTGTTATTTGACTGCTTGAAACACCTATATTTTCCTCTCTACTCCCATGAGTTCCAAAACGTTTGCTAGCTTCTTTGCCTAACAGTGGCCTTCTGCCTAAATTGCCACCCAAAATTTGCATGTTCCTTGAAAAATGGAGCTGTTACAGAATATGGGCTTACTTCTCTACAATTCCCTTCCATCTGTGATTTTAGCCCTCTGAGTATTCTTTTGTTGGCAGTTCTCTAATGCCTTCAATTATACATACATAGCAAAATTTCATCCTGATTTTTATTTTTGTCCAGTAACATTGGTCAGCTACAATGTACTCTATTATAAAAGGAAACACAATCCTTGATGAGTTATTACCTTTTTTATGTTTTAATTTAATAAAATTATCTTCCATTATTTCTATAATATGTCTTTTTTTTTTTTCTAAATTATCACCTATTGAAACATTTACAAGATTTTTGATAGTTTTTGTTCTCTCCATTTCTTTGTTAGAGTTTAGCCTTCCTTCCTTTCTCTCTTTCTTTCTTTCTTCCTTTCTATTGAAGTATAATTGACATACAACGTTATATTAGTTTCAGGCGTGAAACATAGTGATTTGACATTTACATATATTTTCATAAAGGAACAGGTATTTTAGGCTTTGTGGGCCATATAGTACCTGTTACAGCTATTAAGTTCTGCTGTTGTAGCATAATAGAAGACACAGATATATAAATGAATGAGTTTGGCTGTGTTCCAATGCCATTTTATTTTGTGTGTGTGTGTGAAGTATTTTATTTTTTAATTTTTATTTTATATTGGGGCACAGTTGACTAACTATGTTGTGTTAGTTTCAGATGTACAGCAGTGTGATTCAATTATACATATATTAATACATGCACCTATTCTTTTTTAAATTCTTTTCCCAGTTAAGTTATTACAGAATATTGAGTAGAGTTTCTTGTGCTATACAGTAGGTCCTTGTTGGTTATCTATTTTAAATATAGTAGTGTATACATGTCTATCTCAAACTCCCAATCTATCCCTCCGCCCTCCCCCCCCTTCCCTGGTAACCATAAGTTTGTTCTCTAAGTCTGTGAGTCTGTTTCTGTTTTGTAAATAAGTTCATTTGTATCTTTTTTTTTTTTTTAGATTCCATATATAAGCAATATCATATGACATTTATCTTTCTCTGTATGACTTACTTCACTTAATATGATAATATCCAGGTCTATCCATGTTGCTGTAAAGGGCATTATTTCATTCTTTTTGATAGCTGAACAATAGTCTATTGTATATATATGTAACATTTTATTTGCAAAAAGAGGTGTCTAGGGCCTGTAGTTCTTAGTTGAATAATCCCTGGGCTAGGTTTACTAGTGTAGCAAACATTCCCAAAATCTCAGTGGTCCAAAACATCAAAGATTTATTTCATTCATTTTTTTTCATGTTACATGTTAATTTTAGATTCATCAGAGGGAGTCTGCTCATTGTAGTTACTAAGGGACCCAAGCTAAGTGAACCTGTTACCATTTAAAGAGAAAACAATACTCTGGTAATTAAATGTTTGCTTTAGAAGAGCTATTCATTACATCCATTCATTACTCACTGGCCAGAACTTATGATCCAACCTATGCAGAAAGCAGCCAGGAAATGCAACCCTATGTGCACCAACATAGCAGTCAAACAACAGACATTATGTGCCTACGCTCAGTGACATTAATGCCTACTTTTGTGGGTTTTAACCTATCTTTCATAGCTTTCATTTATTTTTCATTCTGATAGTAATTTCCTTAAGTCTATTTTCTTATTTACCTATTCTTGACTCAGATATGTTGACATTTAAAATTTTAAATGTCCATTTAAATGTTAATTTAATGACTGCTTTTGATTTCTAAAAGTTCTATATGGTTCTTTTTTTAAATCCACCATTTAAAAGTGTTGTTCTCTACCTTACTTGGTGTTTTCTAAAGCTTCATTTATTTGTTTAATCTCTTTAATCGTTGGGTGTCTACTTTGTGTTATTTGATCTAAATCAATGTCCTGTTTCCCCACCTCAAGGTACCACAGCATCAACACACATGTTTCTTCCTCAGCTATTAATGCTCTTCTTGTTTCTGTCACTCTGGGTATTTCCTCACTAGTATATTCCACCATGTGGCAGACTTAGAAGTCCTTATTTCATCTTTTGAGGTAAATGCCAAAATTAGCATCATATGAATGAGAAAACTCATATAGGTAGCTCATAAAGAAAAAAAATTTAAGCTCAACCAAATAATTATGTTTCCCCTGAAGTCCATAATCATCAGGTATAATAGGTCCAATACTATATTTTTAACATAAAACCCAAAGAAAGAAAACACACACCTCTTCTTTAACAGACATTCTGTGTAAGTATTTCATATAATCCTCACAACGTCACAAATTAGGTAATTTTAAAATCAGGAAATTAAATGAGAAATGTAAGACTAACTTGCCCTAACTCATTCAGCTGCTAATCGGTGAAGCTGGGATTTGAACTATGGAGCTCACTCAAGATTTATACGCTTTTGACCACTGCATCCGCATTTCCTTGCTTCATGTTGTAAAACGAAATCTAATTTTATTTGTTTACTATTGGCAAATAAAAATACAAAAAAATATCAAAAATAATTAAATAAATTAATAGAAAAACTTCCGTGGAATTAGCTCACCAAGTCCTCTCCCTTCCCACCTGAGCACATGGTCAGACAACCATTTTAAATGTCTGCAAATTATCTGCAAATTATTGGGTCTCAGAACAACATAAACTCTGAAGTATCTGACATAAAATCTACTGAAAATAATTTATGAAATAACTGATGTAAATTTTAAAGCTATACTAAATATTAAATATCAACAATATAAATTGAGGCCAGGTCTGCAAGGCAAGGTTGTTAGATTTCAGGACTAGAAATTATGCAGATGTGAGTGACTGTCCTTCAATTCTGTGATCATTCAAAGCAATTATTTAAATATGAAATTAAGTGGCTGCTCTAACCCAAGAATACACATAGTCAACAGGAGCCAGGCAGCCTTCTATTCATCAGAATAAGCAACGGGAAACATGTGTTAGGGACTTACCTCGTAACTCTTTCCCATCACCCTTCCCAAATTTAGCATTTAATTTCCAAAGAAATAACAATGGCAGATCTTTGTGTTTCCAGCTGATTAATTTAGTATTCCCTGGCTAGATTTGAGCCCTGACAAGAAGTATTGCTCACCTCTTCAAGAAGTCCTTGAAAGAATTTAAAGCCCAAATGAGAAGATGCACATTTCTGAGTCATAAGCAGAGGGCATGCAAAGACTGAATTAATGCTTAACTCCCTTCAACCACCCCCATAATCTTTATTAACATATCCTAAGATACATTAATAATGATAGCAAATTTATTAATAAATGTATATAAGGCTTATGGTCTTGTGCCTTTGTTTATGGGGAAAAAAACTAAGTAAATACATTAAACTATATAAAATAGAATTGGAATAAATTCTACCATGAAGAAATGTTACATCCTTAAAACACAGTCAAGTCTTCAGATCATGTGACTAGAGTTTGAATTTTTATTAAATTCAGTATTTTAATTTTCTGGTGATCAGGCAAGACCCAGTGCTAAGTACATCACTTGTGCATCTGAAGTTTCAAGACAGATTTTCCAGAGACCCGCTTCTAACCAAATAGCAGCCCCTTAGCAATGTTAATAATAAAAATTTGGGTCACAACTAGTGACCCAGGAGGACCCCAAGAAGCTATCGTTGAAAGAAATTTGAACTCAGAGTTGGGAGACGTGAGGTATATTCCCACTTTACCTCCAAATATCTGTTTGACTCTGGGCAATTAAGTTAATCTTTCAGAAATTCTAATTCTGACGCTGTAAAATGAGAGTTATAATACCTATCTACTGTTGAGTGGATCAAATCCGATAATGCACATGAAAGCACTTTAATGTGAAAGTGCTATATGTTGGGGAAGAATTATTATTCTTTGTCTCCGAGCTGCCCTTCAGCTGAATTCACTAGTTAAAAACCTTGGTTAAGTCTAAAAGTAACTTGTTAAAGACTTTTTATAGACTCCCTAGACTACCAAATAGGAAGAGTAAATCAAGCTAGAAAATACAATTAAGTAAAGATACACAGACATACACACACACATCGTTCTCCCATTCAGCCATTCAAGTTAAACAATTTTAATAAGCTATAGAAGTTTTCACTATGTTTTCCCCTACACTGTGAATGAAACAAAATTTTAACCTGTTTTTCTCATATCTTGACATATTGAACTCTTTCCATAGTACCCAGTGTTTTATTTATGACATCATTTTATCAACTGCTTATTAGATCATTTTATGAGAACTATAATACCTTTCTATGTGTTTATTAATATCATTTTTTTTACTTTTACATTATAAATAGTGATGTGACACATTTCATGATACATATAGAAATTTCATGACATCATATGAAATATGAATATAAATATTCTGTTTGCCCAGGATAGGATCAGTTAACACTTGTCCTACTGTACTTATAGTTTATCCTTTCACTCACAAAAGTATCCAAGTTTGGTCAATAAATTATACTGTCACTCTATCTTGGTGATCCATAATGATTGCCCTTAGAACAACTCCTGAAGGAAGAATTGCTATGCGAAAGATAATGATTAATTAAACTTGTTTTCTAAGTAATGTGAAACATATATTCATCTCTGAAAGTGAAGGCATTAAAAATATTCTGGCTCTATATGTAGGTACTGCATATTTTTGGAAGATTTCAAATACTGCATTTCTGTCCCTCCCTATTCTATTCCTACCATGAATTCCATGTTCTCAACATCGCTAAAAGCCTCAGCAGAAAGAAGTCCAGTCTAATGATATCTTGGGATGTATCTCTCCATCATCAAGAAAGATTTTGAGTTAGTCCCTTGAGTCTTAGCCTAGTATATTTCCAATGTGGCACCATGTTTTCTCTGCACATGCTGATCCTTCAATCTGAAACATACTTGCCCTCACTCTATTTTGAGAAGCAATTTTTTTGTGGGGTTTTTGTTTGTTTTTATTATTGAAGTATAGTTGATTTACAATGTTGTGTTAGTTTCTGGTGTACAGCAAAGTAATTCAGTTATATATACACTATATTTTATATATATATATATTCTTTTTCAGATTTTCATTATAGTTTACTACAAGATATTGAATATAGTTTCCTGTGCTATATAGTAGGATCTGGTTGTTTACCTATTTTATATATAGTAGTTTGTATCTGTTAATCCCCAAATCCTAGTTTACCCCCCCTTCCCCTTTGGTAGCCATAAGTTTGTTTCCTATGACTGTGAGTCTGCTTCTGTTTTGTAAATAAGTTCATCTGTATCATTCTTTAGATTCCACACATAAGTGATATTATATGATATTTGTCTTTCTCTCTCTGAATTACTTCACTTAGTATGATAATCTCTAGGTCCATCCATGTTGCTGCAAATGGCATTATTTCATTTTTCTTGTGGCTGAGTAATATTCTATTGTAGAAATATATCACATCTTCTTTATCCATTCATCTGTCAATGGACATTTAGGTGGCTTCCATGTCTTGGCTATCGTAGTGCTGCTATGAACATCGGTGTGCATGTATCTTTTTGAATGAGTTTTCTCCAGATATATGCCCAGGAGTGGGATTGCTGAATCATATGGTAACTATTTTTAGTTTTTAAGGAACCTCCATATTGTTCTCCATATTGGCTGTACCAATGTACATTCGCACCAACAGTGTAGGAGGGTTCCTTTTTCATGAAGCTACTATTGACAACATTTTTCTCTTCCTCTGCCATGCTGATCTTGAAGGTTGCACATTCCAGGATTGTAGCTTGGGGACAGAAGAAGGTTGTTTAATCTGTATCAGACCTAGATTAAATCAGAAGTAATCCTTTATCCTGTTAAGTCACAGAGATTTTAAGGTTGGTATGCTTCAACAGCAAGACTTAATTATCCGGATTAAAATGAATATCAGTTCCAAAAATGTAGTATCATATTACAAAAGCTCGATGTATGTGGCATTGGATAAGGGCATGAACAGTAAGCTATGAAGAACGTGGTACTGGAGGCTGAAAAGATGATCCATGTTTAGCAATGCAAATAGTGAGAACAGATGTAGTATGCTTGTAATATGCTAGGGAAAATTTTTAAATAACTATTATTAGTGATATATTAGCTACTACTCTGGATTTAGGAAGGTCTTACAAGAAAGAGATGAGCTGAATAAATTAGCCTGTGTACAAGCAGAAGTGAATCGGAATGAAACAAAAAGAGTCTGGAAATTTGGGGCCTTGCAGGGCTGGAAAACTGTTTCTGAAGCCCAAACTGTAAGAGAAGAAATCGGACAAGGCTTTGAATGACAAATGTCCAGAATAACCTCGCAGAAGGATAAAGTGATTCGGGGCAAAGATCAGATTGAGTCTGAGAGCTTTAAGGTAGTTTTAATTAAGCTGAGAGAGAACTGTGAGGGCAAAAACAAGGAGTAATATAATGGCTCTAATGTATAATATCTCTGAAGCTATCAGGGCACAATTACTAGCACGTGGACCTGAGTGAAAGTCAATGAATCAGAATCCAGCTACGTCTTCAAGGGAATGAACCTAGGAAGCCACAAGACTGCAAAACGTCCTTGTCTGAAATTTTAATCAATTCTAGGATGTCTCATGACACCCTCAGAGAGCAGAGCCAGGGAATAGAGAGGAAGGGGACAAATGAGCCCTTCCAGAGAGCATGTGCATGGTCTGATCTAGAACTCTACTCCATCTGGGGTTAAAAAGTTTCACAGTTTTACAAGCAGAATCACTATGATCAGTATCTGCTGCCACCTCACCTTCCCTTTTCCAAGTGGGAGTGTTCACTACAGTCATCCTATTCTGGCTACACCATTGTGTTCTTAGTGAGTGAGTGTGTGTGTGTGTCTGTGTGTGTTTGTGTTTAGTGGGGAGGGGCTTAAGGAGGAATGTAGAATTTATTTCCCAATTCTCTGGACCCAGAGATGACACTGCTGTCTTAATAAAGAGAATATGGTACATTGCCTAGTTTGAGTTCGACATTTGTGCTGTTTATCAGTCTATTGCCTCACAGCTCCAATTCACCCTTTTTGACTGTCCTGTGAAAATGGAGCTGCGCTCTTAACGATTTTGCCTTCACCAGCCTGCACCGATGCAGCACAGGGCAATGGAGAGAGATTCCAGGAGAAGAAGGGGTCTGCTCCCTGCTTCTGCTGTGCTCTTGAGGCATGCTCCCACAGTGCCTGAGGCTTCACCATCGTGAGGTTCCTGCAGTGCCTGGTGGCCCGTAGCTCCTCGAGGCCAGCAGGTTGCTTGGCATCCCCTCTGTGAGCATATTGCAGTGGAGTGCCTCCAGTGAGACATCTCTTTGAGAATAGCTTTTCTAGAGGACAGTTTTCCAGCAAATTCCAGAGGGTAGATTTCCAGTAAGGTCTCCCAGCATGGCACCACAGTGACTTCTCTGCCATCAGAGAGCAATGCAATGAATCTCCAACCGTGCTGGATCTCGGCCCTGGCCACTGGGGGTGGGGAGTGGACACCATATAAGGCTCCTCCTTGGCTGTGATATCTCAGCCCCAAGTCCTGACTTCTCCTTATATCTTCTGTTCCCATATTCTTTAGAGTTCTCTTGACTTCTAACTAGCGAATTTCTTGTTAATCTAATCCCCTCTTACAGTGAATAGTTCTTTATATTAAAGTTTCCCTGTTATGATTACCATGTGGTTTCTTTCCCTTGATTGGACCAGACAATACAATGCATTGAACTCTGGGTTGTTGTCTCCCTTGGGAGGGGTAAATATATTCCACACCGGGGAGAAGGGAACATCCAGTTACTTAGTGACCAGATGGACTTACTGTGGTGAAGAGTTTGTACTCCTCAAATATATCTTGGAACCCTATGTTTCCCAATCTTCTTTGCAGGTAGGTTATTTAGCACCTTGTTTTTCACTCCATATCATAGCACTTGTGACACCAAAGAATGGGGATTATCAACTGACTTTCTCTTATATGTACAATCCCTGAAGGTAGGGACTAAAGCTTACTGGTCATTATTGTACTCCAGGCGCCCAGCATAGAAACCACACTTAATAAATATCTGTTGATAAAATGACCTACTCCTCGCTCAAATAGGTTAGGTTTCTCGGATACTTACTGTGTATCAGGCACTATTCTAAATGCTTTGATAAATCATCTCAGCTAAAACAACAACCCTATGAGGTCTACATTACTATTATCCCCACTTCACATATCAAAAAGTTAAGAAACTCTGAAAGGTTAAGTAAGTTTCTCTAAAGAAAAATGCATTTCAGAACAAGAAAGACCAAATCCAAAGCCCTCCATTAAAACGCCGCACCTACTCTCTCCCCATGGCCATCAGGATTCAGCCTGAATGACCAGTGCATTTGCTTGGCTTTATTCCTTGTTCTGGGCTTCGGTTTGTTCCCCACTTAGGTAGAGATAGGTGCTTACTAAAAGCACTGAGGCCACACATCTGCAGGGAGACACTAAATAAGGCTTGAGGGGAGAAATAAGTTCATAGAAAGGCTATGTAGAAATGCAAACAGGAGCATTGTGTGTCAGAAGTGGCAAGAAGCAAGAGCAAGATGGAAAGAGAGAGGTATAAGGGATGGCACAAGGAGTGGGGTTTACAACCCGGCTCCTTACAGCAGAACAATGCTGGAGTTCCTCTTTTGCATGAAAATGACTCATGCCATCAGGTCCTGAGGGAAGACAGATTTTCTGTTTTGTTTTGTTTTGTTTTGTTTTAGTGCAGTTCCCTAGAAAAATGAATCCAAATCAGTGTAGAAGCTCAGTCTTCCTCCTTGGGTCTGTTCATCTCTCCCAGGGACAGAGTCTGCTTTTATATGGCCTGACCTGAGCAGTCACAGTATCCCTAAAAGGCTTTGTGGTGCTTCAACTTTGATCTCCACCCATCCGGAGAACTCCAGCAGCTGCTTCAAGACTTCACATCTCCTTGCCCAAATCCCCACATGGTGATAATCACTTGGGTCAATCTCAATTTTGTTATGCACCTTAGACTAGGTATTTGCAATTGCTGAGTCTCCCTCCAGAGATATGGAACGGTCCCTTCCCTTTCCACCACATTAATAGCTAGGAAAGGTTTGGCTGTCTGTAATATAAAATCTGATTACACAGGCTTTCAAAAACAAGGCTTCACTTTTCTTCCACAACAATAGCAGAAGTAGGCTGTAATTACAATCATTTCAGTGACTCAGCCATTGTAGGTCTAGCATCTCTGCCGTTCTTATAGCCTTCCTCTTCTGATCACAGGAAGGCTGCTGCAGCTCCAGCCATCATATCTGAGTACAAGACAGGAAGTCTATGGAAGGAGAAAGAGGTATTGGCAGCCACATCCATTTTTGTTAATCAGGAAAGCAAGCAATTTTTTTTTTTTTTTTTTTTTTTGCGGTACGCGGGCCTCTCACTGTTGTGGCTTCTCCCGTTGCAGAGCACAGGCTCCGGATGCGCAGGCTCAGCAGCCATGGCTCATGGGCCCAGCAGCCATGGCTCATGGGCCCAGCTGCTCCGCGACATGTGGGATCTTCCCGGACTGGGGCACGAATCCACGTCCCCTGCATCGGCAGGCGGACTCTCAACCACTGCACCACCACGGAAGCCCAGGAAAGCAAGCATTTTATAGACCACCTCTTTCCACCCCCTTCCCAGCAGGCTTCCACTTCAATTTTATTGACCAGATCTGAGTTGCAAGTCTTCCCATAGATGCTGGGAAATTGGGAATCAGGTTTATAGGGATCGTCTTTGAATAAACTTGCCCTTAGTTGGCACCCCCCAAAAGTTGAGTTTCTCAGAACAAGGAATGCTGGGAGACTAAATACTTCCTGGGCAATGGACTGAATTGGCCACACCTCCTGATTAATTCATCAGACCCTACTCTGCCTCTTTTTGCTCTGCAGCCTCCCATCTTGCAATTTGTCCTTGAGGTCCCTGGATGTTTTGGTTTTGTGTCCAGGGACCAGGCTGTAGAAGGAATGACCCCCCATCCCCCATGGAGCTGTGTGACAGGTAGTAGATGGCATGCGATACTTCACAGGTTGAAAGAAAAATGTTAATAGTCTGCTAACACTCCTCCTATACTTATATGAAAGTGCTGGCACAAAGCCTAGCATTCGGTATGATGCTGAGTCTGGATTCCTCGGATGTTCAGATGAGAGAACTTGCCAGAATGCACCAGATAATGGCCAGTTTGCCATGAGAATAAAGGTGTCTAGAATTTCCGCCCCCTAATACAAGGCTTGGCACACAGTGAGGACTTTGCTGCTTCTTTTTTTCTATTTTGTCATTTTTTAAAACAAGTTGTTCTGTTTACAGTTTGGAAAGTCCTGTGTTGTCCTTTCAGAAGCACTTTTTGACAGAGCGGAGCTACAGCGAGGGTGGCTGAGATGCTCTGGATTAATCAGCGTGGCAGGAGTCCGAGGCGGGAGCACCTGCTCAGCGGAGCGGTGGACATTCAGACGCATCCATCACCATCCATCACCGCTTCCGCCTGCTTAGCAGGCTTCCCATCACCTTCCACCAGCCGGTGGCCAGGGCTCTTCAAACGTCTAAAAGGACAGGACCTGATGCTGCTTTAGTCAAGTCTCTTTCTGAGCTTCCCATCGCTGCAGTTGGGACTCTCTTGTTTATATTTGTAACCTAAGTGGATGTGACACGGGAGTCACCAAGGGGGAATAAATCTGGAACACTGAAATGCCTTTTAACAAGTCACATTTCTCATCATACCTCCCTTTTAAAACCCACATAAAATCATCGCCGTAAGTTCCTCTGCTTTCTGGTCTCCGTGTGGATACTCTGCAATCCCACAGCACGACAGGAACAAGATTTCATTTTCAGTCAGACCTGACGCCGGGCTAAACACAAACAGGCGCTCTTCATGTTTCTCTTTTTGCCGAGCTGTCCATGGAGCATTGGCAACTCAGAAACGTGGTCCGGTTAGAGAGCACTGTGCTGCCGCGATGGGGTGGTGTGCTCACAGCGATTTTAGAGAAGAGAGAGTAACAGAAGGAGGCGGTCCACCCCAGCTGGCCCCTGGAAGAGTTCACTGTCTCTGCTACCAGGCTTATGGTAGCAGTCGAGAAGCTTCTGACATCAGCTAGCTTGCCCCCAGGCCGAGAATGTGCCTTGCTCTCTCTGCCTTCTCCTGAGCCATGCCTTTCTCTGAGCAGATCCGCTGTCTTACAGCACAGCCGATGGATTCAAGCGTACACGTAAATTTAATGTCGCATGTCCAACCACATTCTCCCCCGAGGTAACTCACAGCACCCGCGTTATTGTCTAAGCCAAGTAACTTCTAAAACACTGCAAGACCCTCTAATTCCTCTCTGGTGTCACAAAAGACGTGAGTAGGGGGCTCAGTCGACAAAAGGATAGGATGGAGGGGACTGGAAAGTGGGGAGAGGAGTCCGGGAGAAAGCCAGCTGAGTTCATTTTCACACCCATAATAAAGAAATCTTTTTCAGCCTGGAGGATTACAAAATAGGGCAAGACCAACGTGACCCAGGTTGCAGTGCAAATGTATTCTATGCCTTTTATATTTTAACTTAAACCCTATGTTTGTCCAGTTTATTATAACACAAGCTTGGGAAATGTGGTCGGTTGTATGCAAGGGAAGAACTGTCCAGAATACTGGAGTACATTTTATTCTTCCAGCCACAATTTTCTCAAACACAGTGTTTTAAAAGTATTTATTAATTTGGTAGGGTTTACTTTGGTTGTCTGTGAAAGCAGAAACGTTATTATTTCCTTCATTTTGTATCTAGTACCCAGCAAACAGCAATAACAACCACTAACACTATCAAACACTTATTGTGGGTTACCTACGAGACGTGCAGTGCTTTAAGTACTGTATTAACTGGTTCCAGGGGCTGTAATCTTACCCACTACACTATATTGACCCCATACCTTATAGATATAACATAGTAGGCACTCAAGAAATATTTATTTTAGCTATGCACGACTTAAGGGAGCAAATTCCAAGAGCTTTTGGGGGTAGTTTGCTTCTGTTTACTTTCTTTTTACCTATGTATAGCTTAACCCAGAGGAACATGTAATAGAAGGAGAGAAAACCCATTAAAAGCACAGAACACACTAGCTGCTTCATTCTTCGCCCACCCCCCCCACCACTATGGTCAATTAGAGGAGTCACACACTCTGGTCTATTGTCCTAAACGGATGACACCCAAAACTTGCTTATTCTTGGCCAACGACGAGGTATTCGAGTTTTTTTTTTTTCTTGTTTTTCCTGTTTTAACAGCTTTCTGGACACTTAGAGAAAGGTAATCAACAATAAATCATGTGATGTCTCCACTTTGCCACTGGAAGCATTTGGTTAATAGCACTCCCAGCCTGCAGACACATTCTTCAGGTTTATCAGAACATGGGTCTCCTCGGAGAGGTGAATTCACTTCTCCCTCTCATTAGCTCACAGCAGCTTTTGGTTGCACTTCATATTTCTGAACCTTAAGTACAAATTTGAAAAGATAATGATGAAAAACACTCTATTAAAAAGACAGAGCAGGAAGACAGTGCTGTCTGATGACTGTATTATTGTTTCTGTGACTTAGATTCATCATAGAATCTACAGACGAAGGACATTGGAAATGATCTTGCCCAACTTGCTGGATTTTTAGATCAAGAAATTTAAGTCAGGCCATAGAATTTGCTTTGACAGTTAAAACTGAGGTCTCCTGATATTCAAACCAGAGTTCTTTCCAAGGTATCAGTTCCTAGGGTAAGGGAGCCTGTGCTATATGAATTGCATAAAGTAAGTGGGATTACAATGAAACAGTATTAAGGAAAGAACTCAGGAATGGGAGGAATAGAGCTGCTCTTTAAAGGAACCAGATATACAGATGCAGTGAAAAAAAAAAAAAAAAAAAAAAAAAACAGCTGCCTGGCAAGAACATCATGATTGAGGAAAGGCGACCCTTAAGGTCATGCTCAGAGACCAATTTGAAGACCAGTTATGAGCTAGTCTGTGGAAAGTCTCAAATACCAGAATTAAAGGTAATGCTGTATTGTTGATAATTCTATTATTATTCATTCAATTGCATTCACAAATTATGCCTCAATATTTAGAAGACTGATTCAAACTGGGTCTTAAAAAAAATCACCATGGAGACCATAGCTGACTAACAATTTCGTTTCCACCAGGAATTCTCTCTTAGTCAAGCTCAGAGCACCTAAATACTGGCTAAAAAAAAATCTTCCTGTCAGAAAGAAGATCAGTCTGGATTCATGTAACTAGACTCCAAAAGGTTAATTTCTGTCTTCAGCAAAACCTTCATGAAGGGCCATTATATGGTGAACAGTGGAACAGAAGAATGGGGAGTGTGCAGGGTTGATGTCATTGCAAAGCAGTTTGGGGAGAAAACACAACACTCAGGCCCAGCCCCTGAAAAGCAATCCTACCCTTGCCACATGGGGTAGACTATATGTGACCTAATTGATTGTTTTTCTCTAAAGACTTGTGATTTGATTTATTCTCAGGAATTCTCTTTCCTAACAATCCTCTGGCCTCTACTCTCAAGCAAATCTACACAGCAAGAAGGAAAGGGGTGCTTTTCCATAAACCCTTTTCACATGGGCCCTATACACTGTCCAATCAGCTCCCTGTTCACACAGCCATCCATTTCAGAACCTGGAAGATCTGGACTGTTGTTGACATTAATCAAATGATTTGGTAATGGCCAAATATCTCCTACCCACTGTGTCAACAGAGCCTAAAGTTAACTGTTGGTTCTGTTCTTGCTGTAACACCATGTTTAGAAAATTGCTTGGTTGTTTATAGGCATGTTAGGGAAATTCACATGATACATTAGCAGTAGTGGATATAAAAGGGCTCTTAAGGGGAGTGTGTTGGAAGGAGCTTTGAACTAGGTCTTGGGAAACATGGGTGTGAGTCCTATTTCTTGCTAGCTCAGTGGCTTCAGGACTCATCTTCTTTAACCTCACTTTATCCATCAGTAAAGTATACAAGCTAGGTAAGACTCATTTTAAATTCCTTCCAGCTTTATAATTCTATGATTCCACAATTACATTTATCTTGCCCTTTAGAATGCCAAACACAACCACAAATAGGCATTTAATAAACATTCCTAGATAGCATCAGATATGATTCTTTTTACTTGTATGTCTTTCCCCAAACCATTCCATATTTTAAAGTACTCAGCTAAAGATTCTGCAAATTGCACATTTCATTTCGTTTATATATTTAGGCAACTATGATGCCTTCAGGGTTATGGTTATAAATGATGGTATTGACTTGTTTTAAGAAGCAAATAACTCCAGGAAAATGTGTCCCAGTAGAATTCAAAGTGTTTCCCCCCAAAGTCCTCCCCCTAAACCACACACACACATAACGTAAAGTTTTAAAATGTGTAAAACGTTAAAAAAAAAGTCATGTTAGCATGGAGAGAATACAACAAAACAACAACATCAGAAAACACTGCTAGTCATTTTGTTGGTGTATTTTTTTCCATTAAAGAATTTTACACTTTTATATGCGGATGCCTATGAAAATAATTGTTGAGTTATCATGGGTAATTCCGTTGTTAGCATTTTATTTCCTAGATTCCAAAATCCTGAAGTGCAAAGCTAACACCAGTTTGATGTCATAGCAGGTGAATGTGCTTCTTTTCACTAAGATGCCAAAAATTATACTGTAATAATTGCTTATTTTTTGAAGAGATTTATCTACAAGAGAAACTATATATTAAACAAAGGGGTCAGACTGAACTGATTACCTCTAAGTAAACATTTTGAAACCCTCCCTTGCTTTTTGGCAATTATAAAATAAACAAATCTCTTACAACAGTGCCCCAGTACAGTGGGTCTCCTCCTCTTCACTGCTAAATAGCTAACCTGACTCTCCTCCGACATTCCTAGGCTGACCTCTTCTACTTACATAATAGTGTTAAGTATGTCGCCATATGCATCATTTCATCTGTTCAGCGTCGTCCTAAGTGAAAGGCAAGACAGGGTTTTTATTTTCACTCTAGAGGGTTTTCCAGAGATTAAATTACTTGTCTAAAGTCACACTCTCAGCAATTAAACTGGAACAAGAAACGACATCTCCTAATTCATATCCCAGAGTGTTTGCAGTGTATTCTGTGGCATGGAAAGGAGTGAAACATTGATTATATTATTGTCATTTATTTGTGATTTTTTATTAGATTTTGAGGCAAGACAAATACAAGGTTGATGGTATAGTTCCTTGCAAGCATGATAGAGAAGTGGAAAGGGTACAGCATAATATATTATTCAGATTCAGGACAGCCAAATCACACATACCTTTGCCTATCTGTTTACCAAAGTATTACCTAGCTAAAGGTTGTTTATAAAATTGGGGAAAGGCATGTAGGTCATCTCAAGGCAGAGGCATCTCCTGGTTTACAGAGTCCAGAGATACTGCTCTGTGTATCCATGAATATGATATATAGGGCTTCAGTTGAACACCAGAGGTGAATGTTGACGACCATAAAGATGGCTATTATTGGGAGTTTGCCAGTTTTATTTAAAGCTGGAATACTGGCTCTCTGGAAACCTGGATTCCTTCAAAGATCACCAGGCTGATTGGTAATACCAAGTAGTTCTTGGAGTTTAGAAGCTCTCGAGTATTGAGCTAGTTATCTGAAAGGAACCTCTGGACTCTGCTCTCATATAATTTTGTGACTTTTTAGACTGGGAATCTCTTCACTCCTGAGCATTGATGTTTCGCAGATGCTTCTCCCTGAGATGGGGGACATGCATGCAAAGGTGGTGGAAATTCATGGATGGAGTCAGACGTCTGAGTTGGTATTTGAGGATGTGATCAGTTGTTGCCAGGATTATGACATTCAACCATCCCATTCTCTGTATTGTCCAGAAGCCTATGAAAAGGTAGTATAAAACTCCTTCCTTGACCAAGATGTTGATATTCTTTTTGTCCAGAGCCACCAAGGGCAGATCTTGAAAGAGTGTCTCAACATTTTGTCTTTCCCACTCAAAAAATGCTAGACCATGTTTCCCTACTGTTACTATTTATATCAGATATTTTCTTATTAAAAAAATGGTTCAAGACCTGATGTACGAAGACTGAGTAGTGGTAAATGAAAACGAAATAATAAAGAATATAAGTGAATGGTGAAATGTGGAGGAGGAAATGGTAGACATTGGAAAAAAATTGTAAATAACTCATAAATTAACCAAGCTTAAATTAACATCAACTAACTTCTAATATAAAAATAAACGTGTAAAATGTAAGTGAAAACTTTACTAAGTTCATTTATTCCAATGAAATATTTTATTGTCAGAAACTTTGTGATTAGAAGAGGTTGGGATAGAAGAGATAAAGAGATAAATTGTCAAAAGAAGCCTGTAATTCACACACACAAGCACACAACATCATGGTACATGAAAACAAAAGAAAAAGATTGAGAGAATGGAGCACACTGGTCGTTAAGACTCATACCTTCTTCCACATTTGTAAAGACTCCAGAACACACTAACATGTCCTGGAAAAAGCAAAAGCAATGGGTCAAGCCAGCCTGGATTCAAATACCTGCTCCCCTCTGTGTTCACTGAATAATCTCAGGCAAGCGACTTCATATCTCTGAGTCTCAAGAAAAACCAGATTTACTGTCAGGATTGACACGGACTACAACTGGGCCAGGAAAATCTTTCTACAAGAGAGACAGCTCTTGGACCAGGTCCTCTCTCATCCTCCTGCATGTGCTGTGTGCTTTTTCTGCCTTTGGTTCTCTCTCTGTCTCTGCTCTATATCTCTCTTTCTTCTGCATCGCAGATTCTGCCAACACGGGGTTCAACATCCTTACACCTTCAGTTTGCGTACCATCCTTCCTGACCTCAATTTTGCCTGTGACTTTTCAAAACAGCAGTTCCTTGAGGTAATTAAGTCATTACCTCAATACTCTTAGTTTAAATGGCCCGTACAGGGATCTGACTGGCCTAGGTCATTTTTTTTAAGATTTATTTATTTATTTTTCTTTCATGAGCTATAATTACATAGAATGAGGTACATAAAATTATATATATATATATATATATATATATATATATATATATATATGTACAGGAATCTGCTTCTTTTGAAGTAGGTGCTCACCTTTGGTCTAATGATGTCAAGGTCGTGTAATACACAATTAGGTTTGGCTTTCCATCAGTGGCTTTAAGAGGAGCAATTGTCCTAGAGTCCTATCATTGGCAGACAAATAACAATGATTTAATTTTCTAGTACACTGAGACTTTGAAATATTTTTTTCAATGACTGCTACCGATCATGATTATCAATCCTGGATTCTATTATTGACTGCTCATCTATTTATTATAGCCTTCTGCGTAGATCTTAGTCTAAAATAACTTTTCCTATTGTTTGTAAATTAAGCTTCTTTGAGGCACAAGGAACACAGATTCTTAGCTTATCTCAAACAGTTTGCTATAAAGATACACAACCAGGCTTCCTAGAGACAGAAGTGTTGTTCAGGCCTTGGCAATAGTTCAAAAAGTGATGATGCAAAGAAATTTTAGTAGTTGCCCCGTGGCATACTATCCTTCAGACTATTGCTTTGGTGTCTTGGCAATTCTTTACCTCAACTTCTATTGTTAGCACTGCTTTTGTATGATGATCCTGCATGTGTCTCAAACTCTTCAACAAAGAAAAATCTGATTGACTTGGAAAATGACCATCCAGCAGAGGGTACTCTTGTTGGTGTTGGATAGAGCTTTCACACCAGGTCACACTTCATGAGTCTAAGGAAGGCCTATGAACAGGCTCCTTTTGGGTCAGGAGTCAATTCCATTGTATTCAGGGTCATGATGTCACTGGGCACAAATATAGCAATCTACACATATGGAGACCCCTGGAAAGAGGTTGTGTACATGGCAGGTATACTAAGCTACTCAGAAAAGGTCATTATAACCATCAAACATCTTGCTTGGCCTGAAAGTTTCAAAGTTTGGACAAGTTTCTAGGTTCAGAACTAGTGGTATTCATTTTGTTCAGAAAATGATTTATATACTGAGGATAAAGCAAGAGGAAATAAAGTTGTGGAGATGGAAGCTGGCAGGCCAGACCGTGATGAACTCATTCACACTAACTTCTGTAGGAGAAAGAGGAGGATAGAGGAAGACTCACATACCTAGAGAAAGTGAAAGGGGACAAACTAACAGAAGAGAAGCATGAGGGGAAAGTGAAGGTAGAGGGAAAGAGGAAAAGAGAAATAGAAGGAAAAGAGGAGAGAAGAAGCAGATATTAGTGTTTTCCTTCCCTTGTATGGTTAGAGTTCTTCTATTCTTCCCTGTCTTCCGACTCTTCTCTCAAGAAAAGAAGAAAAGATCCCATAAATGACAGCAAGCCATCAGCACCTATTTGGTGGACAGCAACTTAGCCTTCTTAAGAACAAGGCATGAGATAGCATCAATGTACGCATAATATAGCAAAGTTCTCTACATGCTCTGGGATAAGTGAGAGAATATTAGCACTGGCGTAGAGAAAATATTTAGGTTTGGTGTTAGGAAAAGTTTTGTAACTATTAGCATTATAATACATTTTCTTGAAGGGACCTGATGTTCCTTTGACTACCTGGTGTGTTCTATGATCACACACCATGTCTGTTAGGACAGTGGTTCTCAAAATGTGTTCCCGGGACCAGCAGTATCAGTATCACCCAGGAAATTGTTAGAAATGCAAATTATTTTACCCCATGGTATACCAACTGAATCAGAATCTCCAGAATTAGAGCTCAGCACTCTGTATTTCAACCAGCCATCCAGGTGACTTTTTGTGGCTGGAGTGTGAGATCTACAAAGAGGGAAATGTTATGATTTTCTCATTATGCACATGGCGAATATCTGATGTCAAGAGGTGAAGTCAAGTATCCAGGGAACCTCTGAACAATCAGGCTCTGGTCTCTTCCCTTCCACAGTTCTCTCTACTTGCCATGCTTCTTCCCACTTCTGAACACTAATAGGTTTCAGAGATATTATGCCTCTCTCTCCTAAATAGGGAACAAACCAGGAACCTGAAAATATAACCAGCCTGCTGAGCATCCTTTCCATTCATTAGATTTTCTGGGGACATGAAAACAGATGAGTGTTGACACAGGGCTTTTTAACAGAGGAGCTCTTCAAAGCTAATATCGCAATGAACAGGTCTCTACTTTAAAGTAATATGCTAGCCATAAACCTAATCAATAAGCTCTGGGCACCCTTGCAATAAAACTGAGGCTTGAAGCATCCTGCTAAGATTATACCCCTTTCTAACTTAAATGGGATTAAAAGTTTTCCATGTCCTTGCCAATGAAGGCCATTCATTGTGCCATTGGGAAAGCAATGTCCTTCCAGGCAGACCTGTGTGCAGCACTTACCAGCTAATCTGTCATGGTGCAAACACCTTTGTATGTGTGTGCATCCATGTATGTGTGTGCATAGGTGTGTGTGCATGTACCTGTGAGTAGACATTCTGTCTAGGCATTAGATTTAATCTGGGAATTCTATACCCCTGCTACAAACATACAAATTGCATGCAAATCACCTACAATAACTAAAATATACTTATGGAAAATCTCTTTTGTATGTGTAAATGTTATGAGTATCTTATTGTGAGGCATCATCGGGAGTGATAGCTCCAGCTAGGTATAATGATATCATGGTCCTATTGGGGAAAGCAGAGGGTTTTTCTCCAACTCACATGATTTCAAATTTTGGTTCTGCCACTTATTAGCTGCATGACACAGGGTAGGTTTTTGAACTTCTCTAAGCCTCAGTGATCTAGTCTGTACAATGAGGGAAGTGATATTTAACCTTAAGTTTTATAGTGAGCATTTCACGAGATAATATCGATAAATAAATTGAAATCAGAGGGTGCTAAATGATGAATGATATGATAAAAAGATGTGGCCTGGCTCTCAAGAATCAAATAATGTACTTGCGGAGAAATGACAGACACATGCGAAGCGTCACACCGTGATAAAAGAGATAAATGGCCAATCAGCAGAGCGTGAAAGGATATGGCTAATTGCATAATAAATGCTTTAAGGGTCATAGATGGAGGAACAGAGAGAGCAGGAGTTATAGGAGAAGATATTCAGATCAGGGGCAATTTGAACTAGGCCTTGAAGGGAGGGAGGAAGAGCAAGACAAGGTGAGCAGGTGATAACATGCAGGATAAATTTAGGAGATGGTGGCTAGCCCACTTTGGCTGAAAAGCTGGCTCTGGGGCCATGTGTATTTGAAGATAAGCCTAGAAAGGCAGGCCGGGGTGGGCTAAGAGGGCTTTGAATGTCAAGCTAATGCATCATACGGACAACTGAAGGAGACTGGCATTCCAATTTATTTTAATCTGTCCTAAACCCACATAATTCAACAGATCTAAGTTAGCCCTTCTACCTATTTATCATGTTTTCAAAGTTACCGTGTAAAAGAGGGAAACAAGGGGCAAGAGATAAGATATGGGCATATTACTTTGTTCATCACCCCTCAGGCCTGAAGCCTGTGGCTCCTTCCTGCTGCAGTGCTCTGGGTAGGAATCCTTTAGTGTTTTCTGTCTTTTTACTTTTCACATACTTTGGTTAAATTTCCCCAGTCAGAGATTGGAAAGTCTCCTCCTTTTCATCCAGGCCTTCTATCACGGCTCTGATAATAAACTCATTAATATTTCTCGTAATTCCCTAAACCAGTCCCCCATCTCAACTGTTTATTCCTAACTTCAGCTTTTGCATTTATAATTCTTCTCGTTGGTAATGGCTCCCTAGAAATCTTTACTCATTACCTCTTTTCCACTCTAGATTGTTTCATTATGAATCTTTTTATTTAGTTTTGTATAATGAATAAAAAATAGTTTTCGATTCCCTTTTTGATCATAGCTGATATTCTGTGTCACTTCGTGGTATAATTTATATCATTTACATTTATAACTACAATTATTAAATGTTGTCAGTCTTCTGCTTTCTGTTTTTCTTTTTTTAATTTCTTGGTTTTGTTTTCTTGTAATGTCTTTTGTTATATGAACTATACTCTTTCACTGTGATTTTATTGGTGCATTTCCAATGTTAATACTACTATGTATGATATTAAGGCATTCAAAAATAAAATACTATTCTTAAAATCAACTTTATTTCATAATTATTAACCTCTGTCTTTACTAATTTCTAATTATAAACTAATTATTGTGTCTTTAAGGATTTATCTCATCTCCTATCTAAGCCAAAATAATGTAACTCAATCAGTGGAAGATTGAAAACGTATACAATTACCTCAGTTCCCCCTTGCGACTGAGCATAGATGCTTTCCAAGAAGCCCATATTGAGTAAGCATGGGTTTGTTAAGTTACTTTTCCATATAGACCTGAGCATTTGCACAGCAAAACCTTCAATTCAGGTGGAAAAAAGAGCCCCAGGGACATGAGAGTGTAAGTCTATTTCATAAAGATTTCACTGTACCTCAAACCCCTTAGCAGACATTGCTAGATCCACTGCTCTTGAAGGATGCATGGGAAGGGAGCAGTCTCAGAAGATAGTTGCTCTTTGTAACTGGCTAAGATGTTGACTACAAGATGGAGAGCACGGAAGAGCACATTACATGTAAACCTTCACTGAAGACTAGGTCATGGGCAGTCTAAACCATGCTGTGCTACCTTCCACCTGTATCCTATCTCGTCCCACTAAACAACTCCAGATCCCATGTTCGTACCACAACTTGGATGGAAGAAGGAAAAAACTATGTCTAAGAGAACACATTTTTAGATAGGTCTATGGAGTTGTGGTTAAGAAAGCTGTCACAAACCTGGAGCCATACTGCTTAGGTTCAAATCTCAGCTCAACCATTGCGATGCTGTATATAGTGTACTAGCCATGTATACTACATCAACACTCCATGCCTTAGTTTCCTCAAATGTAAAATGAGCACAATGAAGCTACTTCATAAGGTTATTGTGAAAATCCAGTGAGTTAATGTGGGTAGATGCTTAGACTGTTCCTGGCACAGGGAAAGTGTCATAAAATATTTGTTATTAGTACTTTTTGTAGTAAACAGCCTTATAAAAATGAAGCCCAATGAATCCGCCCTTATATAATTCTCTCCCACTTTAATCATGGGTGCAACCTGTGAATATGATGAGATTTCACTTCTGTGATTATTCTATGTCATAAGACAAAAGGGAGATGATCAGGGTGGGTCTATTTTAATCACAGAAGTTTTTTTAAAAGCATAGAGCTTCCTCCAGCTGGTTGCAGAAGAAAACATCAGAGAGTCAACGCATGAATGGGGTTCAACACACTGTTACTGGTTTTGAGGTGCCACACACCAAGGCATGAAGGCAGCTGAGCCTAGAATAACCCCAGCTGACAGTCAGCAAGCAAATAGGGATCTCAGTCGTACAACCACAGGAAATGAGTTCGACCAACCACTCGACCACGTTTGGAAGCAGATTCTTTTCCTGAGCCTCCAGAGAAGACCCCAGCCTGGCTGACCCTTGGGTTTTCAGCTTTGAGGCACCTTGAGTAGAGAACCCAGTACAGTTCTCCTGTACTTCTGACCTAGAGAACTGTGAGGTAATAAACGGATGTTGATTTACACTTCTAAATTTGTGGTCATTTATTTTGCAGCAACATAAAACTAAGGAGCAGTTATTGACATCACCCATGAGGTTGCCCTTTACTCCTGAAGCCCATAGCAGAGTGGGTGAGGCAGCCCCTATCTGCTTTACCTTTGTCCCACTCTGATCCCACTGGGACTTCTGGCAGTGAGGTCTCCAGTGAGCTGGAGACATCCCTGTTACACCATTCTGGCAAAAGATATTGTGACATCAATTATAAAACACTGTGAGAGAAGTCACCTCGATTACTTCTATTTATAAACTTCTTTCTCTTACCACAAAAACTCTACTCTCTGCAAGGGTCACCAAATTAGTGTCCTTGAAGTCTCCATCTTGTTCATGATCCATATAATAGTTTTTCCTTAGGAAGTATAGTGTGCTTGTGTGTGTGTGTGTGTGTGTGTGTGTGGCAACAGGGGTTGGGCAGCCAGTAACTGACCATCCTGGGATTTGAGTGTTGACTTTCTTTTAACTTTCAGGGTCATGATTTTCCTTGCCTAAGTATCTCTGGTCCTATCATCATATAGTCACTTCAGATGAGAAAAAAACCAACCAGCCAACCAACAAAAACAAAAACATTCAGAAGAAGAGCAGAAGTCTCAAGTAAACTTTCTTTGTGGAATATCATTGGCTTACACCAAAAGACATGGAAATCCACTTCCAACAGAGGTGGGCAAGGTAAGAGGGCAAGGACAGTTTCTCCTGTTGCTCTTTGCTGAGTCTCTTTGCTGAGGTGGCTGACTCCCTCAGGGCATTGGTAAGTAGAAGTTAAGTGAAGGGCTGGGTTGGTGCAGAGATAGTTTAAGGTTTGGAGATCAGAGATTCTGGCCTAATAAAGTAAATTGAGTATCACTTGAAATGAGGTAATGGTTATATGGTGCTCAGAGATCTTGGAATGTAAGCTCACAATGAACCCCAACACCCTTATTCCAGAAGGCTTGAAAAATAGAGCTCTTACAAAAATATAGCCACTGGGAACACCTTACATTGTTCAGAACCCTCATAAGTATGATAGAGACCTGAATAATCATTTCCTGACCACAGCAGACACCTTAAGGAAAACCCTGCTAAACCCAAACCCAACCTAATTTTGTTTGGATGGGACCATATTCATCTTTGATGTTCACTTAACCTCTGTTTGAAATTCATGTTCTTTGCCTTTAAAAACACTGCTCTCAACATTAGAATGTGCTTCATGTATTCCACATACACGTCACCACCCACCACCATCAACCCATTGGGAGATTCCTTCCGAAGGTCACACCGCATTTTCATCTAGAAATATGGAAGGGAGGCGGAGCAAAATTAAGGTTAATAGGTACATGGGGAAAGAATGTCTTCATGTAGTTTGAAAATAAGATTGCTGAAAATGACAGATACACTCCTAATTGAATTTGAGGAAGAAAGCACGAAGACAAGCTTGCCTCAAGATGATAAAAGAAGAAGGACACCACACTGCCAAGGAGCATCACTTCCTTTATGGTGATTTTATACCACGGGGAACATGGGAGGGAAGGGAACACTCAACTCACACCCTAACTCGACCTCTGTCCTAGGTACTTACTTTGTACACACTCGCTGGGACTTTGTGTCTTCATCTACAAAATAGGGATAACGATAGTTACTTACCTAACAGGGATGTCGTGTTACACTCAGCCTAAGAAATGGTGCATGGTAAGGGACCATGATAACTTGGTTTTTCTTATGATCACTATTACCATCACCATTTTCATAGACAAATAAAACGGCTGAAGCTTCCAAGCTGGACTGTGGGAACTGTAATTTGCCCTAGAAGCAAATTTTGCAGATTTCCTGCTTCCACTGAATTCTCCTGGACAACCTCTACCCATAGTCTTTTTATCCAAAATGAACAATCTCATCTTCCATTTACTCAAAATATTGCTGTTAGGGATGGTCATCTTTTACTAAAGATTTGAGGGCATAGGGATGGAGTAAAATTAGACCTCACAGAACAGGAAATGGATTAAAATCGAACACTAGACATCACTTTTTTTATGAGTCAAGATTTCTCACGAGCCTTCTTTTCTCCATGGATTCGGGCTTCTGGCCATGTTGGGGAGTTCTCTCCCTCCCTCTTCTTTTCTGCCAGTGCACAAGCCCTAAACTTCCATTAGTATCTATGTACAGAAGGACAGCTCTTCGTCCTTCACCCCGACAATGTTCACATTTGCATATCCCCTCAATTCATTAAGGCACCTTTTTTCGATAAAAATTCCCTCTGATCTGGATCTTTACCCTTAGCATCTGTGAGAACTAGAAGTAAAGTGTGCAGAGGTGATTTTCACATGCTGACTTACCCTGTAGTTATTCTGAGACCCCTCCCTGTCTCCTTGTATGTTGCATGAATGCACCTATTCCCATGGCTGGAACGTGAAATGTACTTAATTAGTAGTACCCTTTCCCTACCTAACCCTCCTGCACACATCTCGCCCTGAATCACCAGATAGGAAAGCCACTTTGATTGAAATACCGAGTGTGTGCAGAGAGGAAGCAGGCCCCCAAAGGCTGAGAGACAAGGTCGATGAGGGCAGCTGGCCCTGGCCCAAGCAGAGGTCCAGGGACAGGAGGGGCACTGTTAAAGAGCTCGCTCTTTCAACAGCCAACAAAGAGTCAGGGACGAGTGGGCGGATCAATTGTGCAGCCGAGAGGAAATGAGCCTGAGGAAGGAGTCACACCTCTGCTCCATGGCCTGTATCCTCTCCCAGGTGGCATCACACCCCCATTCTCAAGAGCACTTTCACCTCTGGAGCCTCTAGCAGGCCCATCCTTGCAGAAGAGAACAAATTAGATTCCTCCCCATGCCGCCCCCAAGTTTGCTGACTCAATTCATCCCCCACCACTTCTAGGTCTTCCTCTTTATGTTGTCACTTTGTTTCATTATTTATTTTTAGCCCGATTTCGGAAGCTTTTACTCTGCCGGGCATTGGCAGGGTATCAACTGCATCATTCTGGGCTCTGAAAAGATCATTGTGCAAGCCTGGCCTCGGGCCCTCTGGGGACACAGTCCTAGTGTGAGCCACGTCATGCTGCGTCTTCACCCTCCTGGCCAGCGCAGGGGCTGCTGCATTCCCCACGGGTCAGCTGGCACAGTGGCAATGAATATTAGAGACAGACATGACCTTAGATTTCACCTGGCCCAGCCCCTCACTCTCCAGTGGAGAAACAGGGACCCAGAGAACTAAAGGATCAGCCCCAAAGTCCTCCATGAAAGTGACAGAGTTGGACCCCAAACCATGGACTCTTTTCAGTCTCACGCTCTTTCTTATGCACTAGGGAACAATTTATGGGACAAAATCAGTGGTTCCTAAATGCTAGTAGTGATCAGAGTGCCTTCTCCATTTTTATTTTATATTTATATATATATTTTTTTCTGGACTCGGAACGCACTTACATTCATAAAAAATACCAAAAAGCTAGGACATCAGTGGGAGATCCTCTCAGGTACTCACACACTCTCCAGTTTGTTATTGTTTCGCTTTAAGAAATACAAAAATATATATGTATTTTTTTGCCATGAGCCGGGAGCAGTAAGCTGGTACTGCTTGCCTCCTCGGACGGGCTGCGGTAGGAAAGAAGGGACACGCTTCAGTTCCCAGGACAATGGTCTCTTTGACTGGGAATATACCGAAACAGAATTACAAGTGTGCAAGAATAAACAAGGCTGGAGTCAATCTAAAGTTGCCTTACACTCTGTTTTATTAAACTCAATGCATTTCCGCTCCTATGTGCAGCGCCTAGGTTTGCTTAATTATAGATACCCGGGGTGAATGCTAATTGAGGCAGAGGACAGTCCACGATTGGAAACCAAGGCCCTTTTCTGACCTCTACAGGCCATTGGAGGAAAAAAGGAAGCTGCTTCTGGAAAATTACAGAGCAAGAGGCCCCGCGGACCAGGGGCTGAGGGAGATTTTTCCCGGATGCTTCCTCGATGCTGCTCTGAGTTTGCTGGACACATGTGTGCCCTACTTTCCTGCAGCTCTGCTATCCATTTTTAATAGGTTACTGAGACAACGGGTAGGAGGTCATTCTTGGGAGATGTTTGGAATGGAAACATGAAGAACTTGATCATTCAACGCGTATTTAATGAAGGTCCACCGTATCTTGGGCAGGGTGCTAGGCCCTCAGGATACAGCAGTGAACAAAATAATCCCTGTCCTCCAGGAATCTCTAGTCTGGTGGGGGGAACAGAAAACTCCACAGGCAAAACCTTGCAACAAAAGCTATGATAGGGTTCCTACAAGGCACTATGGGAACTCAGAATCAGATCATGTAAGACTACTTGGAGAAGAATACATTTAAGCACACAGTGAATGAACACACATAGGTGGAAGCAGAGAGAATAAAGTGCTTTCTGGAAACCGGAAGTGAGTTTTTAGGACCTGAGCATGGGCTTGTGTTAAGAGAGGAGACTGGACAGTGAGTCAGTGGCCGGATCGGGAAGGGCTCAAGTGCCAAGTTCCATTAGCATTTTATCCTTCGGACAATAGGAGGTCAGTGAAAGGTTGTACGCAGCAGAAATAGATTTTCATTCCAAATGTTATGTCTACGTGAGAATAAAGGGCTGAAGAGGAGGCAGAGCCTCCAACGATGAGGACAGTAGTGAGGAGACCATTGCTGAAATCCAGGTGAGAAATGGACCAAGAAGAAAGAGCAGCAGATTCTAAGCAAAGTTAAGAGTAGGCTTGACAAGACTGGTGAATTCACCCACGGAGCGAAGCATTAAGTGACTGCCTCAGTCAGACACTGAGCCGTGCATCAGGCACACACAGAAACAGATTCTCATCGAGATGATCCAGTTTAGGAAACTGGGAGGTAAAGACTTCTCTGGGAGGAGATAATGAGGCTCTGACATGGAACTTGTGCAGTTTGAGGTTAAAGGGGATATTATGCAGGGATGTCCAGCATGAGTTGTTTATATTCGACTCAAATATTGAAACCAACAAAAATAACAATAATACATCTTCCTAGAGAGAGAGAATTGCTCCTTGGCCTCTGAAGGGCCCTGAAGAGTCTTTGAAGAGGCACTTGTCCTTGTGGTGCAGGCTCAGCTGTCAGACTGCCTGGGTCAAATTCACCATCTTGCTACTTACTAGCTGTGTAATCTTAGGCAAATTCTGATCTTCTTTTGGCCTCAGCATCCTCAGCTATGGAATGAACATAAGAAGAGGGCCTACCTTGTAGGTTTGGGTTGTGAGACTTAGACATGATAACAAATGCAATGGACTCAGAGTACTGTATGTGGCAAGAATTCATATTCAGCCCATGTTAGTGGCAACTGTTGGTTGTTGTGTACTATTCCTGTCCATCCCTTCTAAGGAAGTAAAAAGGAGCATGGGTTGGGAAGTCAGCCTTCTCGGGGAGTAGACCCCAGTTCCATCACTCACTAAAAGTGTCCCTTTTTATAGGGCCAAACTTCTTCTCGGAAATGGCATTAGTAATGCCCATTTATCACCCAGAGTGGTCGTGAGAAGTTCAATGAGTGACTATGAACAGAGTAGGAACACGGGCAGGCTTTTCCTCCCCTGATGCCTCCTGAAATAACTTCCTCTTCAGAATGAAATGGGGGTGGGGCCTGGTTGATATTATTCTATCCACGATCATCCATTCATTTAACACCCACACCCTCGAGGACAGGGCTGTGGGCCTCTCTGCTTCCTCACTCTGCCCCACAGCCATTCCAGAATGGATCTCAGTGTTACTTCTTGCCCTGACCTCCAAAGACCAAGGCCACACTCAGACACCTCAACTGAACTGCGCCAAAGAATTGTGCTTAAAAATTATTATTTTGTCAAGGGAATGGTCATGATACATGCCTGCTCTTAAGAAATCATTTTCACCCTATAAGGCCCTACAAAAGACTATATAAAAGATCAATAAAAGCTCCTAGTCAGAATAACTTGTATACTCCATGCATTTTAATAGTTCATTGCTCTGCTCTGTTTAGCTACTTGTCGTAAGAGGTGAGTGTGATTAAATTGGTAATTTTCTCCCAAATATGCATTCTCTTCCAAAGAGAACTGGATCCATTTTTCTTCATGATCTGAACAGGCTCAAAATACACACATGCGAGAAGGCCAGTCTATGCCATATGCCGATGAGAGAGGTTCTCACAATCTACCCCAAAGGCCTTCACTTCCATTTCTGTGTGACAGCACAGCGTTAAATCATCACCTAGCTACCCCTTGCCTTTAGAAACATGTGCCTGATGACAAATCTTTCCTCACTCTGTTTTCTTTCTGAAAGCCCTGGACCTATACTGTGTGCGTGCGTGTGTGTGTGTGTGTGTGTGTGTGTGTGTGAATCAAGCTCAATTTCACTTCTATTGTGTTGAAATGCATGTAACAGATAATCTTAAGTTGTATACAGTTGAATTTTTTTTATTATTAGGCACAGAAAGGCTGTAATATAATCCATTTTTACCTAAACATTTCCTTTTAGCAGTTCCTTTTTTTCTAAACAGCACTTTTTATCAAGAATCAGTTGGGTATGCAGCACACATGGAACCAAATTACAACACAAACAGAAGAGGACATCTGTTGGGAAGACAGCAGCAGACTCCAGACCTCATGAATTATCTTTGTCTAAAAAAGCTCGCACGGTTAGTACCCAGGCTACACTGTCGTGTGTCTTTCCAAGACTAGAGCCTTTAGGGGTCAGGAGCGGGTTGTACTAACAGGGCCAAATGAGTCCATCACTCTGATGAGGATGCAAATGTTTAGGTGCACCACGCAGGTCTCTGTCCTGAGTCCCTAACAAGGATGACTCGTGTCAGACACTTCATGGAAGCTCCTTTTCTTGGCAGAGGGCAGAGGCTCCCCTTGGAATGTGAAATTGACTCTACAGGTCAGTTGCTCAGGCCGGACAATGGAAACCGTGGGTGAGAACTCCTCCCCTCGGGGTGTAACGTGACCTTACTTAGGTTGGCAAGGCTCAATGCGAGCTTGTAACTCAAGGATCAGGTATGTTCAGTTGTTCTTTGTGGCTCTGAATCCTTTTCCTGGAAACCCAGAGGAAAGTGGAGCCAATGGGTGGTACTGAAAGAAGCACCCAGGCAGCCAGGTTGGCACAATGCACATGGAGTCATGTGTCAGTTCTCAACAAAGTGAGCCTTGTGTCCACAGCACCTTCGTGAACACTGAAGGCATAGACTCTCAGAGATTCTGTTCCTCTATTCTCACTTCTCTATCGAAATACTTGCACAGTCTAAACAAGGACAAGGCCACCCTGCTCCTTAAGAAGCTTGCCTCACATGGGAAAGTCTTCCGAGGCTAGGCTATACTTGTGCTAGATGCCATTTTAATGAAACCAATTTCCCTTCCTATAACACAAGCTCTGATATGAGATGGAAAATGGAGGAATTTAAGGGAAATATATGGAATTTCATTGAGACGTTGGATGTCCAGTTTTGAGGCTAGGTGGAAGATACATTTTTGAGAAACTTTAATGTGTCAGGTGAGGGGAGACATAGAAAGATAATAGGCAGCTCCATGCATCTTAGAATTCTCTATTCATTGGCTAGTGGGGTTGGAGCTGTAAGAAAACACATAAATAAAGTTGTAAATGGCAAGCATAAGCATGCTATAAAAGGAATGTATAAAAGGTGCATTGGGGCACAGAAATTATATAACTTTAATTTAATGGGGTGACTAGGAAAGGTTTTACATAAGAAAAGTGATATCTGAATTGGGTCTTGACACCCCCAGATGAGATAATGGGAGAAGCTTATCAGAGACAGAGGGAAAGTGTCAACAGGTTCGAAGAATCAAAAAGGGCACTTAGGTAGATGTGTGGCTCAAGAAGTGGTGTGTGTGTGCATGTATTTTTGTGCGTGTTCATCCACACTCACCAGTATGATGAGATAAAGTGAGGTTATGTCCCATGGCAAACTGTAGAGACTGCAGATGGGCAGGATTTGAATCTATAAAGGATCCAAAGAGTCTCTAGCACAGGGAAGTGTCATGGAGAGACAGCAGATTCCATCCTTAAAGGATCATGGAGGCATGGTCCTTAGGGGATCACGAGAAGCCTTGTGCTTCTCTACCCATGATGATTATCCTGGGTGTGAAAACGGCCCCCTGCTCTAGCCCTGCTATGCAGAGCATTGGACAACAGCTGGCAAGGACAGCCGTGCACGTGGCCTGGACCCCACATCACCTCTCTAGATGCACTTCCTTTGCACATTTTGAAGCACAACTGCTTCCCATTAGAGCTTACAACTCCCTGGAATTCTTGAGTATTAACATTTGGCTCGGAGTTGGGTAGAACGTTTTGCAGGAAAATTGACCATAGTGGTTTGGCCAGCAAGAGACATGTCTGTCCGGGCTGGAAGAACTGCTCCTGCGACTATCTTTAGGTGACTTGTGATGAGCCTCCCCCACCCCGAGACTGAAGATCGGTGAGGTGTGACACAGAATGGCCTTCTGTCCTAGCAGGAAGAGAGGAAAGTCTGCTCCCCCCCACTCTTCTGTTCCCTCCAAGCAAACTCCTTCACAGTGGGCTGGTGCCTGGGCTCAGTGGCTCAAGACTTCCACCCAGGTCCCCAAGCTTGCTGGGTGGAGCTCATCTTCTACTTCCTTTCATGATATACCTCTGGATTCTAGGAGTCCTTTCCAACTGGACATCTCATAGACCCCAGTATTCAACTACACTCCTTATCTCTCACCTCACCCCAAACCTGCTGCTCTTCAAATATGATAATTTTATACCCAGTGTACTTCTCAGACCACTGAACAACCAGCATAGCAAGGGTGCCAATCAATCAGTGATAAACATGTGGTGCAGCAGGACTGATGCATACATGCCGACCTCAGTCCTGGCTATGCCTCTGCTGAATATCTTTGTCTCCTCCCAGCACATTCAGAATAAAGTTCAACCTTTCATCAACACATGACAAGTGTTGTTGATCTGATGGACGTCTATCTTGTCAATTTCATCTTCTGTCACTCTCCTCCTTTCCCCACATAAAAGCACATGTTTTAAATCAGTTCACACTGAACATTTTATTTCAAGCTATCACCCTACTCCGGGGTCTTTGCATAAACTCTTCCCACTTCTTAGCAAGTCTGTCCTCTTCTTTTCAACCAGGAAACTTACATATCCTTCCAAAATCACCTAAGTTATCATTTTCTTTTGGTAGACTTTTCCCACCATCACTGACTCCATTAGATGAGGTGATTCTGTATCATCCTCTGCACAGCTCCATAAAGCCGTGTGCCACTGTGTTAAAATAAAATGTTTATTGTTCATCTCTCCCACTGAACTTTGAGCAACTTCAGGACACAGTTGTCTTTTTTCTCTGCAGCTTTCGAGCTTAGTAAAGAGCGTTGACACATAGCAGGTACTTAATATATATTTGTTACATAGATAAATCAATAAACAGTCCATGTTTCTGGCTTTTCCTGAGCACATCGCACAGATATTTACTTGCCCTGGTCACATTCTCAGAAACATGGTAAATAAGCAATTTTGAGCTCAAATGAAAATTGATGATGAGTTAGTATTATTTCCATTCTTCTCACCATTTACGTTTTCAACAATATTATCTTCTTGAGCCTCAAGACAATGGAAAAAAAAAACCCACAGAAGCATTATGCCATCCTCTATTTAAGAATGGAAATATTGAATATGGGAGAAGTTAAGAGATGCTTTCAGCCTGGATTTGAATTCAGTGCCTTTGTTATTTCCCTCAAAACTCTCATTATGTTACAAAATCTGAATGCCTTAATACAAAGAATGAATTGTGATTTCTGAGTGATAGCAAAGCAATTTGAAAAGGAGTTGAAAAATAAGGGACTATCAATAATAATAACAATAATAACAACAACAATAATAATAATGTCAACTTCCCAAATCACAGCACATATAACTTTCTTGTATACCTTGGGGCTAAATTATGGCAAAACATTTTTTTCTGAGGCTAAACTCTTTCTGCTGAGTTTTCTCTGAAATTATTCTGTTTCCAAGATCTCTTGGTGGTGGTAGGTACATCAGGAAAAGTCTCTTTGGCATGTTTTTGAACCTCAATATGCATTATTTTCTTTTCCCTTAAGATTAAAATGTCAAATCTTTAGCCTTGCCTACCTGAAATAAAGACTACATTTTCCATCCTCCCTTGCAGCTACCTGTGTTCATAGGACCACTTTCTGGATGGTGGGATTAAGCAGAAGCAGTATGCATTGTTTTGGAAATATGGAGAACATGATCTTCTATTTCTGTCCTTCTTACTGCTGACTGGGATGTAGATGCAAAGCCTGATGCTTCAGCAGCTCTCTTAGAGCAAGAGTAGAAGTAACACACGGGGGTGGGGGGTGGCTAGAAAGCCGCTGAAGCTGAGTACCTGACATCAGGCACTCGTGATACCTGCTCTGGTCTGCCTATATCTGGAATTCCACATGAAAGGTAAACAGACTTCTATCTTACAAAGGCTACTGCTGTTTTGGATTTTCCATCTCTCATAGCCAAACCTAATTCTAACTAAATACATGTGGCATCTGGACCAACATACATTTGCTTTAACATATTATCTCCATTTTATCTTCCATTTTCATCTGCCTTCCATGCTTCTTCTCATCCTTTCTGCCTGGGCCCTGTACATATCATCCTTCACACTTTCAAACTGTTTCCATCTGTCTGTAGAAGGGCCTTGCTCCATTTTCACTTGGTTTAAGCTATGCCAGCCCCCTAGAACCTCCTGCCCTGATCCCCTCTAGGAAGAGAGAGGGACTCAACCATGTGACTCCATAGAATGTTAACTGTGAGAATAACTCCATAGAATGTTCTGCCTGTGTTATGGAAAAAAAATAAGCCATTATTATTGTCTTCAGTGTGCCAAACTGTATACTTTTACATGTTATCTCGTTTCATCTTCATAATAACTCTATGATATAGATATGCTCATCTCCACTGAACTGTGGTTTAGAGAGATTTAATTACTTTCCTCCGTTCTCATAATAAGTGAAAGCCAGATCCGGGATATGAGCCACATCTATCTGAGTCTGAAATGAATGAATTGCTGCCTCCCAAGATTATGAATTTCATAGATTTTCAAATTTGTAAAGACCAGTGGCCATGTCTTATTCACTACTGTCCCCCTTCCCTTACAAGGGGATCTTCTGCAGATTCTATATCTGCAAAATGTATACTGTTCCAACAGACCAAGGATGATTACTTGGTTGTACAGCCTTTTATGTTCAATCACCCAGCAAGGGAAGACCCTGCCAACACCCTCAGAGTCTCAGTGGGGCTCATGGTTTGGGCTGAGAGGCTCAGACACTATAAGAGGGAGACAACAGGAAGTGATAACCCTCATATAGAGAACGACTTAAACAACCACTTAGAATTCTGGCTGAGAAGACACAAAGCAAGTCCAACTCCTACTACTTCCAGTCCACTCCAGTTTCAAGCACAGGAATGAAGAGCTCGTAACAGTCTTCAGAGGATCCACAGTCATCCTGAGTATCTCCCATTCTCTCATAATGACAGCATGCATATAGCCACCTATCTATATATGTAAAATGCTGTAATGAAGAAGTAGCCACTCTGGGGACTTCCCTAGTGGTGCAGTGGTTAAGAATCCTCCTGCCAATGCAGGAGACACGGGTTCAAGCCCTGGTTCGGGAAGATCCCACATGCCACGGAGCAACTAAGCCCATGTGCCACAACTACTGACTGAGCCTGCACTCTTGAGCCTGCGAGCCACCACTACTGAGCCCGCGTGCCTAAAGCCTGTGCTCCGCAACAAGAGAAGCCACCGCAGTGAGAAGCCCACGCACTGCAACAAAGAGTAGCCCCCGCTCACTGCAACTTGAGAGAGCCCGCACGCAGCGGTGAAGACCCAACACAGCCAAAAATAAAACTAATTAATTATTTTTTTTAAAAAAAGAAGTAGCCACTCTCTATGCATAATGAAACTAGAAGAAAATCTGGATGTAGGGATGCTGACCTCGCATGGGCTGGCTTTCTGTGCCAACATTGTGTGTGTGTGATGGTAAAGCAACAACATGGCAGCTAATCCGATGGTTAGAGGCACAGAACTTGCTATGAACCTCAGGGTTATGGGATGGCTTTTCTTCCCTGCCCTGGTCCCTCCTCTTCTTCCTCTCCTTCATCCCTGTGGAAAGCGCATTCCTGGATCTGCCGGTCCAGCTCGGAGAAGCTCCCTTCCTGGTCCGAGCTGCTGTCGGTACCATAGTCAATCTCCTCCAGGCAGGGAGGCTCATCATCCAGTTCTGAAGTGATGCTGCTGTTGCTGCTACATCTGCCACGAGTTCCCAGAAGACATGGAGAAGAAAGGAAAGAGAGGGAAGGAGGGAAGGAAAAAGGGGGGAAAGGGGGAGAAGGGAAGTAGAAACAAGGAGGTGAAGAGAAAGGAGGGGGAGAATAGAAAAGAAGTTACCCAAAGAAAGGAACATTTACAATTGGTTGGAAAAGGAGGGTGGAGGTTATCTTCACTGAGTTTTAATCTCAAGAGTTCCTGTTCCTTTCAACGTGCTGCATACATAGCAACCTGTGTTCTCAACCACTACCTCGAGATGGGGGAAGAAAATCTGTAAAATCTGTGGGCTCCCTTCTTCCTTGGCCAGAAGAGTCTGCATTTCTAAGTCCACTGGAAGATTTCCAATCACAGGATAGGGACAGCCTCATATATTTAACACTGTCAGGGTCCTTTAAGCTCAAAGTGAAAAATCAGAGACGGCTGTCATTGACTGAGAATGTCATGTCAGTTATGCCCAGGAAAGAGTGGGGATGGAATTCAGGTAGGTAAGAGTCCAAATCCCTAATGTTTCCCACTCTAACAGCACAATAAGTCATATTACATAGCTCCCCTTCACCATGGTGAATGCTTTATTAATTTAAAAAATTAATCCAGGTGGACATGAATGGAGAGAGTAAGTGGGAAAACAGTACTCTTTCTACCATGTTTGTACTCCCTCATCATCTCCCCTACCTCCCTCCAGTTTATTCACAAGTGGAAGATCACAGGGGTTGACCAATGAGAGACAAAAGGGGGCAACAGGAATGAACATCAAACCTGGACCATATATTGTGAGCAGGGGAAACTTCCTCCCAAGGAACTGTATATTTTTCTCATTTGCATGAGGTGCCTTCTTTCCCGAAGACTTCCTAATCACTCCCTACTTAGGACTTAACCAATTAGGATTAGCAGCGTGCTGGGTTTCTACTCTGTGATTTATAGAAGGCAAGCACTTCATAAATCAGGCAGAGCTGTTCATCCACCTGCCTCGCCATAAACAATAAAAATGGGTAATCAGCAGCGTGGTTACGTTTTAGCTTGGGACAGGAATCAGAGGCCAGTTTCTTAATCGTCCACTAACTGTTACGAGCTGCTCCATGCTCTTCAGGCTCTCAGTACCCTAAGCTGCAGGTCTGGTGGGACATAGCATGAATGGAAAGGAAAGAGGAGAAATATGAATCGTGATTCCACAGCACCACAGCATTAAATTGTTATATTTTACAGGCTGAATGGTGGGTGATAAAGCAGTTGAATAAAGGAAGGTAAGAGCTGCCCAGTCATAACACAAGCTCAAGTCAGCAAGAACACCAAGTGCCTTTGACTCCGCTGTCACCATGGTAGGTACTGAGGTGACCATGCTGTACAATGTCAAGAGCCTGAGTTTTTTTTTTTTTTGCCATATGCCGGCCTCTCACTGCTGTGGCCTCTCCCGCCGTGGAGCACAGGCTCCGGACCCACAGACGCAGCGGCCATGGCCCACGGGCCCAGCCGCTGCACGGCACGTGGGATCCTCCCGGACCGGGGCACGAACCCGTGCCCCCTGCATCAGCAGGCAGACTTCCAACCACTGCACCACCAGGGAAGCCCAAGAGCCTGAGTTTTAATCCTGACCAGGGGATCTTGGAATATCCCCTTCACCTCACATAATGACAATAATAACATCTCAAGAGTTGTTGTGAGGTTGTGAATACCGAATGAAAAAACACATGGATGCAATCTAGCAGAATGGACTGCAAAATAAAAGCAATCAACAAATTTTAACTCCACTTTATTGTGGATACCGAAAAAGATGGTGAAACATGGTGGGAAAAGTGAGCACGAACTGAGATAGGTTGTTTCACACCTGGGTTGCTGCAATCTCTATTGCAAAACCATCCAAACTGGCAATGCTAACAGTTTCTGTAAAACATAATTTTTACTATTCCATTTCAAATTCAGTAGCTTGAAAGAACTCGCCCTTGCTTATTAATGCAATGTGAGTATCGGTGAATGGGACATTCTTAAAGGGTCCAGTTGGCAGGAGTCCAGGAGTAAACAACAGGGTCAGTCTTCCCCTAATAAGGCCCTGCTTTCCCTTCACTGTAGAGCCTGCTCCAGTCACTCACAGATTTGGAACTTTCCTACTACAGTCAAGTTGTCAGGCTGTTCTTGTTGTGACCATTCAAACGTACCAGGCTAAATGTGTTTCCAAGTCTTTATTCATACAAGCAATTTCCTATATCTAAAATCATCTTCCAACTCCTCAACATCCAACCAAATAAGACAGATCAATTTTAAAAGCTCGTCTTAATTTCCACCAAATGACTGTTTTGATAACTCTATCTCTTACTGAAATTTCTTCCCTAAATATAAATCTTCACATATTCATTTAATTTGCTTTGATCCTTAATAGTGTTTATAGTCTTATATTGTAAATAAGGCCCATGCATCTGTCTGATTCATATTTATATTATTATATAGAACATCTAGAATGTGTGGAGAATATAGTAGAAATCAATCAATCAATCAATCAGCCAATCAATAAACTGTTCCCTGTGTAAATCACATACACCCACTGGCTTTAGCAAGGCAGCTGTAGAGTGTAGGAAGCAGGGCACCCTCTCTGGCTTCCAAAAGGCAGCAGAAAAATGTCTTGACTGTGCACGCCCGTGGGTTTCAGCAATGCAGCAGTAGAGTGTGTTGCTCGTGTGCATGTGCTGAAGTTAGGCTGGGAGTGGGAGAATGCCTGGACCACTCTCACATGCCAGCCCCAGCCAGGGAGCAGGAGAGTGTTGCAACTGCCTGTGTTCTCTGGCTGTTCTCCTGTGTTCTCTGGCTTCAGCAGGGTGGGGGATAGCGCCATGACCACTTGTCCCTGTCCATCTTAGCAAGGCAGCAGGAGGGTGATGCTTCTAAGCTTAACTGCCTGTGCTAGCAGGGTATGTGGAGAGGGCAGTAATGGCATCTGCCAGCACCTCCATCTCTGGGGTGAGTTTCAACTGGCTGCTGTTCCTCCAGCACATGCTTTTAGATTAGCAAATGGGTCTCTTTCTCATATACTCTAGGCACATTTCAAGCTGCTATTTTTTCTCTGGGTCTCAGGGTGGGTAAGACCATATGTGAGCCCTTTAAAAGGGAAGGTTCAGATTCCTATAGCACTATGGGTCCCTTAGACATAAGCCCTGTTGGTTTTCTAAGCCAGACCTTTTAAGGGCTTGTGTCTCTGGTGTAGATCCCAGGTGATGTGTACATGTGGAGCACCAACCCCTCACTCCTCCTGTAGCAACACTGGACTGATGAGATCCCCTCCTTATTGTGTGTTGCCATGCTGCTGGTCAGGGAGAGCTCTTGCCAAGACTCTGTCTCAAACCTCCCTGCCCTTCTTGATGTGGTCCTTTAATCTTTTGTTGTGGTGAAGCAGGTCATCTAGTTTTCAAATCTTTTTCAGAGAGAAATGATCCATATATAGCTATAGATTTGGTGTGTCCATGAGAGGAGGTGGGTTCAGAATCTTCCTATCCTGCCATGTTGGTCTCCCATTCAAAAGTTTTATATATGAATTAAACCATAATTATCATGTCAGTACATTTTAATAATTTTAAACAAATATCATTTCCTTTGTCATTCATATTTATAAATAAATGTAAAGTAAAATATAAAATTAATACATAATATACAATGTATAATATATTATTAAATTATATATTATACAGATTAATATGTTACATATTTATATGTTATGTACATTTACATATATTTTTTATAAATTAAGAAGGCTTACAATAGTTTAATTATATCTCTCACTTATTTGCCCAAATGTGTAGGAATTCTGATGAGTTAGAGAATCAAAATGCATATTCAGGGACTCCCACTTCTGGAGAGATACAGAACTATTTCTCCCTTTTCCTCTTCATAGTTCTCCCTGGATATTATATATTAAAGAAACGTAAGGAAACGTGGATGAAATATGGAGAGAAGAAGCCAGACCAGATCGGGACCTAATGGCCAATATGGTGGTATGTTCCCTGGGTTTTCTTTTGGCCTCATGTTCTCTAGTCTTGGAGCTGGAGAAGCTGACAGCCTGGAATTGCTAATAAGTGCAGACAGAAAGTCCCTAATAAGAGTTTGTTCTCTTTATCCAAATGATGAGACAAGGAGCAACCTCACAAAAAAAGACAAGTTTTAAATTATAATAGCTCTATTCCAACCAAACCCCACAGACAAAACAGTAGTCCTACCCTCATTTTGCCAACAGACGCGTGGTGAACCTAGATTTTTACTCTCATAAGACCTAATTGTGATGTCCGAAATCCCCTTCTTTCCCTCATGCTAAGGAAGCATCAGGGAAGGCAGAATAGAGCCTGAACTTTCATCTCCAATGTACAATAATGAGGTCTCCTACCCATTGATACCAGTGGGGACCATGTAGGGAGCCTGGACTTCCAAACACAACTCTTGGTAACAAGACAACTCCTTACCAGTTTTTGTGGAGACCAATAACAAGGTACCCATGCTGCTTCCACCCAGAGCAGTACTAGTGAAGGCCTAGCAGGAAGCTGAAACACTTACCAATGCCCAGCAGTAACAAGGAGCCCTCAGCACCATGGGTGTCAACAGAGCTCAATAGGGAGGCTAGACTTTCACCCACATGTGGCAGTAACAAGATTCCTTCTTCTCCTGTCTGAGTGGTGTCATAGGAGCCCAGTTCAAACAGAAGATTTTAATAAGACCCATAACTCATAGTATATTATCCAAAATGTTCAGATTTCAATAGATAATCACTCATTTTACCAAGAACCAAGGCAATTGATAGATGCCAACAGCAAATTAACACAGATGTTAGAATTATCTGAGAAGGATTTGAAAGCAGACATTATGTAAGTGTTCCACTGAGTAATTATGGACACACATGACAAAAATAATTGAATGTCTCAATAAAGAAATGGAAAATCTCAGCAAAAAAAATAAGGAGTATAAAGAAGAATCAAAGGAAACTGTAGAAGTGAGAAATACAATAACGGAAATATAAAACTTGACAAAGAAACAGAAAGTCTCAACAAGGAAACAGAACATATAAAGAGGAGCCAAATGGAAAGTTTAGAACTAATAAATACAAAAAAAATCTAAATAAAAAATTCAATGAGTGGGCTCAACAGCAGAATGGAATGAACATGGGAAAGAATCAGTGAACTTGAAAACAGAACAACAGAAATTATTCAGTCTGAATAACAGAGTGAAAATAGATTAAAACAATGAACAGAACATCAAGACCCTGTGGGATTATAACAAAAGATCTAATATTCATTTCAGCAGAGTCCAAAAAGAAGAGAACCTGAAAAAGTATTCAAAGAAGTAATGGCTGAAAATGCCTTAAACGTTGCAAAAGACATTAATCTACAAACACAATAAGCTGAGCAAATCCCAAATAGCTAAACCCAAGGAAACCTAACCAGACAGATAATAACAAGCTTTCTGAAAACTAAAGACAAATTAAAAATCTTGAAACTGGTGTGAGAGAAACTTTAGGGTAACAGCACTATAGTGGAAAAATAATTCTACTGGCAGCAGAGATCTCATCAAAAACAATAGGGGCCATAATAAAATAGAACACCATTCTTCAAGTTTGAAAAAAAAAGAACTACCAACCTAATACTCTAAATCCAGAAAAAATAGCCTTCAAGAATGAAGGGAAAATAAAGACATTCTTACAGGAAGTAAAATTTTCAGAATTTGTTGCCACCAGACCTACCTTAAAAGGATGGCTAAAGGAAATCCTCTAAAAACAAATTAGCTAATAAAATAAGCAATGTTGAAATATAAGAAAGGGAGAAAGAACAACAAAAGAGTAAAAATATAGATACAGACAATAGATTTTTCTTTTCCTCTTGAATTATTAAAATTATGTTTGAGAGTTGAATCAAAAATTATACAATTGCGTGTTATGCTTCATGTAAATATTTAAGCTAATTTTATAATAAATGAGAAGGTAAATGGATGTACAGGGAGGTAAGTTTTCTATACTTCGCTTGAACTGGTAAAAATGTGACACCAGTAGATTATAATAAATTATGTATATAAAATGTAATACCTACAACATGGAAAAATATATACATAGAGATACACTCAAGATCTTACAAAGAAATAAAAATAGAAGTCTAAAACAAATCCACTAACAAGGAGACAGGAAAAACAAAACGAGATTAAAAAAGGGAGCGAGAACAAACAATAAAATGGAAGAGTGAGCCCTAACTTATCAATAACATTAAATGTTATATAATTGTCATATATACTAATTAAAAGAAAGATGGTCAGAGTGGATTAAAAAATGTAACCCAACTGTATGCTGTTCATAATAACTCACTTAAAATATAATGAATATGGTAGATATAAACTCAAAAGATGGAAAAGATATACCACGCAAATATTAATTGAAAGAAAGCAGGAGTGTCTATATTAACAATATCAGATAAAGTAGTAATTGGAGGAAAGGTAATAACCAGGGACATAGAGGGATACAATGATAAATATGTTAATACATCAAAAAATCATAGCACTCTTGTACACGTATGTATCAAAGAACAGAACTGCAAATTATATGAAGCAAAAACTGATAGATCTGAAAGGAGAATTAGACAAAATTATAATTCAAGGTTTCAACGCTCCTTTCTCAACAGTTGATTAAACAACTAGACAGAAAGCAGCCAAGACACTGAAGAGTTCAACAACACCATCAACCAACAACACAGAATTGACATTTATAGAATACTCCCCATCCATTAACAGCAGAATACGTATTATTTTCCAATGCTGATAAAATATATATTAAGACAGACCATATCTTGAGCCATAAGCAAGCTTCAACAAATTTAAAATAACTGAAACAATGCAGACTGTGTTCTCTGACCAAAGGAATCAAGCTGGAGATCCAAAACATAAAGATGAAAAGAACATTTCCAAACATTTGGAAAATAGATAAAAACACTTCTAAATAATTTAGGAGCTCAAAGAAGATGTTTTAAGGGAAAGAAAAACATACATTGAACTTAATGAAAATGAAATATAACATATCAAAATTTGTGGCACACAGATAAAGCCATGGTGAGAGGAAAAGTTATAGCAATAAAATGCTTACCTTAGAAAAATCTGAAATCATAAATCTAAACTACATCTCAAGAAAGTAGAAAAATAAGAGCAAAATAATCCCAGAGCAAGTAAAAGAAAGGAAACAATAAAGGGCAGAAACCAATGTAACTGAAACAGAAAAACAACAGAGAACATCAATGAAACGAAGAGCTGACTGTTTGAAAAGATCTATACCAAGACCAACCCCTAACTATACTGAAAAAGAAAAAAAGAAGAAAGGCACTGATTACCAATATCAGGAATAAAAGAGGAACTATAGATTATAGACTCTGCAAGTATCAAAATGATAAGGTGATGCCACACACACAGAAAAACTCTACACACATAAATTTGACAATTTATATGATATGGATCAATTCCTCCAAAAGCAAAAACTACCACAATTATAGATAATTTGAATAGCCCTATAGCTAGTAAAGAAATTGAATTCATAGTTTAACACATCTTGAAAAAGAGTTTTCCAGACCCAGATATTTTCACTGCAGAATCCTACGTGATTAAAGAAGAATTAACACCAATTCTATTCACTCTCCTTCAGAAAATAAAAGAGGAGGGAAGACTTTCCATTCACATTATGAGTCAAGTATTATTCTAATATTAAGGCCAGACAAAGATAGTAAAAAGGAGGATAACTACAGATTAATATCTCTCATGAATATAAATGTAACATTCATAACAAACTATTAGCAAATTGAATTCACTATTCTATAAAAAGAACTATACACCCTGACCAAGTGGAGTTAACTCCAGGAAAGTAAGATTGGTTCAATATTTAAAAAATAATCAGTGTAATCCACTATATTTACAAGCTAATGAAGAGAAATCATATGACCATATAAATTTACGCAAAAAATATATTTGACAAAATTAACACCCATTAAAGATAAAACCTCTCAGATAAGATAGTAATAGAAGGAGACTTCCTCTTATACATATGAAATAAAGCAGCAGAAACAGACACCCACAAACTTGAAACCCTATGACAATCTGGAAAAGACTGTAGAATAAGTATGTTTACAATGATTAAGAAATTAGAATAAGTTCTGGATGCATAATAAAAGATAAGGTACCTTTGATAAAGAAAAGATGAATTTGAAAATTAAACAGTTTCTCTCTAAAAGTAAAAAAAAAAGATACAATAAACAGCTCAATGGAACAGTTAAATGGCACAAAAGACACAGCTAAATAGAGAATTAATAAACAATAAGAAATATGTCTAGAAGTAGAGAGGCAATATTCAAGAAGCTAATAGTTGAAAGGTGATAGTCTTCAAACTGAAGAAATACTCTAGCAAGCAGGAAAATTAAAAAAAAAAAAAAGTCCATAATTAGATACATAAGGGTGGACACCAATAAAAAAAGAGAAATCTTAGAGAAACTGAGAGAGAAAAGACAAATTACCCTTAAATGAATGACATTTAGATCAACAGATTTCCCATTGAACAAAAAAATAGGGGAAACTAGGTGAAGGGAACTTTCTGTGCTAACTCTGCAACATTTCTGTGAATATAAAGTTATTCCAAATTGAAAGTTAATTTTAGAATGCTTAAAAAGTAATAATAATATTAAAGCTAGTCAGAAAAAAAAAAAGAATGAATGTCTTAAAGATGCTAAGGGAAAATAAATCCCGAACTAGGATTACATACTAAAATAAAAACAAAAAACTTTATTTTTCTTGAATGAGGGTGAAATAAATATGTTTTCCCCCACATGGACCATCACTGAAAGGACTACTAAAATATATACTTCAGTAAGAAAGAAACTGAACTCATAAAAAGTAACAAAATCACAATAAATGATTTTGTTAAAAAATACCAAGTATGTTGGACAATTTGGAAAATATATTCCTATAGACTGAGAGGAGTCATATATAGACAGTGAGAATAGAGTGATTTAAAATATTCTCTGACCAAGAGAATGTAGGCAGAAGTGATTTTGCCACTTTCCTCCAGAACTGCCCTAAGCAATCAATCCTCCATGGGTTCTTTAAAAATATACACACATACGGGAATTCCCTGGCAGTCCAGTGGTTAGCACTCCAAGCTTCCACTGCAGGGGCACGGGTTCATTCCCTGGTTGGGGAACTAAGATCCCACATGCGGTGAGGTGCAGCCAAAAAAAAATACACACACACACACACACACACACACACATATACATATGTATCATATACATCATATTATATATCATATATAATATATAAATAAATGTATATGCCATAAAATAATGATTTTAGTGGGAAAAATAATATTAAAATGTTTTAAATCTAAGATGATAAGAGAAAGGCTGGGAGGACAAAGGAAGGAAAAGAGGTAGAGAAAGAAACAAAACAGAGAAAAACAGAAAGAGGAAGAGATTGGGATCGACAAACATACACTACTATGTATAACATAGATAACTAATGAGAACCTACTATATAGCACAGGGAACTCTACTCAGTGCTCTGTGATGACCTAAATGGAAAGGAAATCCAAAAACGAGGGGATATATGTATATGTATAGCTGATTCACTTCACTGTACAGCAGAAACCAACATAACATTGTAAAGCAACTGTACTCCAAAAAAAAAAATTAAAAAATAAAAAACTATACCCTACAATTTTATAACATAAAGTTACTAATAAAGGGTAAAAGTTAAAAAAAAAAAAAGAAAAAGAAAAGAAAGAAGAGGGGTGAAGGAAGGAAGGAAGAAAAGGGAATGGATACAGAAGATAAACTGCTGGTGGTGGGTGTCCCTGGTCAGGGGACAGGGTTGCTATATATATCCTGCTACTACTCAGACCATCATCTTATGTCCTTTGAACAAAATTGCTCAAGTCTAAAAAAATACAATAAAATTGTCCTTGACACTCTTGCCAATCTATCCCATCTTGAAGGCAAAGCTTGCATCTCACCTCTTCTTTGAAATCTTCTGCTGAGAAGAGTAGCAAACTGCCCCCCTTCTTTTACTTGTTCAAGCACTTAGCTTGACCATTCTCTTTTACATTTTATTTATATTGTTGTCTAATATTACTGTCAGTGTTAATAAGCAATTCCATGTGTGTTGACCTTCTGCTAATTGCAAGACTGCTGGTTGCACTGCCCTCATGACCAGGGCAGTGAGGAATACCTAATAGGTACCCAGCTGGCCCCATCTCATTAGCTGCTTGCTCATTCCAGGCAACTCCACATACTCATAAAAAACCTCACCCTAATGTTAGCCCAGGAGACCAGAATAGCAAATATAGCCCTGGTGTCCAGGGAGAGCCTTCTTCTAAGGGCAGCATTCTACGTGGCAGAGGGCAGGTTCAAGTTTCTAAAACAAACCTGCCAATGTCATTAGGAGATGCTCTCTCTTCAGCTTATGGATTCAGCTCTCACAGAACAAAATATATATATAGTAAGGCAGAGCAACAGTATTGTCAGCAATATTATGGTATCCATGATTCTCCCTTTTGGTCTTTCTAAATTCAAGAAGACGACATCACCATATGCAAATTAAATCAAATATAAATAAAAGGAAATAACGTTATGCAGAAATCAAACTCTGCATCCATTGATAGGGTGGTCCTTAATACCCAGATGTGGAAAATGTATGGAGAAAATATCTGAAAATTGATTTCATTTCCCCCTGAATGCTTTGATATCCTGTAAAAACACATTAAAAAGTCAAAAGAAAACATATAGTCATACATATGAGTGGATGTAAGAATACTGGTTTCAAAGACCAAGTGAGAAACAGGAATTTACCTTCCCTGAGCTTCATTGTCTTCATCTATAAAATGAGTATCTTACTAGCTTTCTTCTTGAAATGATATAAAGGAAGCAAATTTCCTAGCACAAGACCTGACACATAGTTACTCAACTGAATTTGTATTCCCCTTTCCTTTCCATGGTGTTGGAGATAAGGCATGAAAATATTTTTATTTTGGCAAGTTCATCATCTTTCATCCTCAAATACAACCCCATAAATGCAGCTTTTGAACACAGTTCTGGGCAAAGCCAATAAGAAGATTCTATCCTTTGCAATTCTTCCAAGCCAGCCTGTATAGAAATTTGCAACTTTATGATGTGATAAATAGAATTTCTTTGTTTTGATTTTTCATTTGTATATTTATTGAGATATGACGATCTTAATTAGTTCCGTTTTTTGTGTGTGTGTTTGTTTTCCTCGTTGGGAAAGGCAGCTTTCTGTAGTGCAAAATAATTCTGCATGCTAACAGGGTGAACAAAACTTAGCCCGTGGCATTCCTTGAGGTTGATGCTGCTTAGAACGCAACTCTGTGGATTTTCTTTTCACTTGTTTTCTCTTTAAGTGCTGAGGTAATGCTCAGGACTTGGGTGAATGCCAGACCTCAAGAGGCAGCCGCCCACTGAGAAGCAATAGAACGCTCTTTAAATTCTAGACACTCAGACTCATCCAACATGTTCTCCGCAGCCTACTTATCACCTATCTCACTCCTGAAAAAGCTGAGCCCTACCAAATGCCTCTTCGCAAAGCAATGCAGCCCTGCTGCATCTTGGCTTTTACAGAAGAGAAGGAGTAAGTCTGAATTCCCAGGGGAGTATTTGGACGTGTTGTTCACACCATGCTGTTCCTCTTTGACCTTTGGGAGCAAAGCTGTGTGAATGCTGTGTTCCACTGAGGAGGTACCAGCAGCCTATTAGACAACTCATAAATATCTAAAGACATACAAATTATTTCCACTATGAATATCTCACCATCATCACCCAAAACAATTAGTGTGGTTCCCTAGTGTTTCCTATTTGCCAAGTTCTTCACATCATCACAAAGTCTGTCACTGATTCAACACTTGTAAGAGGAAGGGCATAATTTATTATTTCCCTGGGTTTTTTTTTTTTTTTTTTTTTTTTGGTTTTGTTTTGAGTTAACTCCAGTAATGGAGTATTTCAAGTGTACAGAAAACAGCACTAGGCACTATTGGTAAAGGAAAAAAAAAATCAATAACATTGTTAATCACCTACTATGTGTCAAGTGTTTTGCATTTGCTCTCATTTCATTTAAAACATAAAAAAACAAGTAAATCTATAGGGTGATATTATCATTCCTGTTTTACAGTTGGGAAAAGAGAGACCTTGGGTAGTTAATTTTCTCAGTATTTTAAAGTTATGCATGGCATAGAAGATGTATGATAATTAGACAAGACCAAGGGCTTCTGTATCCCAAATGAGTTGAATGACTCAATTCATTCAACAAATATTGATGTATAAAACCTACTTTATCTGAGGAAGAACTGGAATGAAATTGTAATTCAGCAAAGTCATAAACTCTATCATGTGGTTTAGAGGTCTAAAAACAGTCCAATACCATGTTCACTCAAAAAACTATGGAAATAAATGTCCCACTTCTTTTTATTTAATGATTTTAAATTAATTTTTAATTGAAGTATAGTTGATTGACAATGTTGTGTTAGTTTCCACTGTACAGCAAAGTGAATCAGCCATACATATACATATATCTACTCTCTTCTAGACTCCATTCCCATATAGGTCATTATAGAGCACCAAATAGTTTCCTGTGCTATACAGTAGGTTCTTATTAGTTATCTTTTATATATAGTAGTGTGTATATGTCAATTCCAATCTCCCAATGTATCCTCCCTTTCCCCCCTTGGTAACCATAAGTTTGTTTTCTACATCTGTGACTCAATTTCTGTTTTGTAAATAGGTTCATTTGTACCATTTTTTAGATTCTACATATAAGCTATATCATGATATTTGTCTTTCTCCATCTGACTTACTTCACTCAGTATGACAATCTCTAGGTCCATCCATGTTGCTGCAAATGGCATTATTTCATTCTTTTTCATGGCTGAGTAATATTCCATGGTATATATGTACCACATCTTCTTTATCCATTCCTCTGTTGATGGACATTTAGGCTGCTTCCATGTCCTGGTTATTGTAAATAGTGCTTCAATGAACATTGGGGTGCATGTATCCTTTTGAATTATGGTTTTCTCTGGATATATGCCCAGGAGTGGCATTGCTATATCATATGGTAGCTCTATATTTAGTTTTTCAAGGATTCTCCATACTGTTCTCCATAGTGGCTGTACCAATTTACATTCCCACCAACAGTGTAGGAGGGTTCCCTTTTCTCCACACCCTCTCCAGCATTTACTGTCTGTAGATTTTTTTGATGATGGTCCTTCTAACTGGTGTGAGGTGATACCTCATTGTGGTTTTGATTTGCATTTCTCTAATAATTAGTGATGTTGAGCATCTTTTCATGTGACCTCTTGGCCATCATCCCACTTGTGATTGAACAAGTTAATCCATGATGGTGTAAGGATGTGGTCCAAATTCTTCATGAAAATAGAAATATAGAATAAAAGAGGGTGAAAGTGGGAGGGGGGAGTTAGTGAGAAAAGAATGAGAACAAAAGAGATGGGGAGGGGAAAGAGAATGAAAGAAGGAGAGAGAGAGAGAGGAGAGTTTAGTGAAACTTGTCCAACCAACTTGTCATCAAGAGCTTTAAGTTCTGATAACGTATATGATAAATGAGTTGACGTAAGTGGCTTGAAGGCAAACGTATGTAAGTGTAAGATGCTGGTTTATTGTGGAGAACAGTCAATGACTAAAAAAATGGCAATTGTATGAGAGAAGATCTTTGAGTGTTCCATTAATGTTTCAGATATGTGCTGTGAATTATTTATCTAGTATAGCTGATGAAATACCACTGAGCCAAATCATAGTCACTTGCTGAGTCTTTCCCTCTAGAAATGCACTGGGTGGTTATAGAATTGGGGTCTGGGTTACAAGGTTGGCTATACTCTGTGGCTAAGGGACCTAAAGAAGTTAACTAATAACTACTTCATAACTAATCCAAATAAGGATCTAAATAAAGATCATGATGACCTACTCGATGCCAAATGACCAGACAGGGTGTTTTAGGGCAAGTCAGTTTGTCACTTTAGAAATGAATGAAGATGGTCTTGCCCAGGCTACCACTATTATAATGTCCAAAAGATACCCTTTCCAAAGCCAGAAAGATACAATGTCTGCTTCCCACCATTCTCACCATGTTTTCTCACTGAAATTCTATTCTATTAAATATCTATGGGTCATTACTCTTTGGCTACAGCATAATTGAGTACAGATAAAATACTTTACCGTTTGATACAGTCCCTCCAACAGTGGAACACATAGTACAAGGTAAGTTTCAATGGATCAAAAACAAAAGCATTTTAGAATTAAGAGATACACACTACCATATATAAAATGGATAACCAACACATACTAACTGCATAGCACAGGGAACTGTACACAATATTTTGTAATAACCTATAAGGGGAGAGAATCTGAAGTATATATATATATGTATATATATATATATAACTATATATATATAACCATATATATAACTATATATATATATACATAAAACTATATATATGACTGAATATGTATGTGTTATGTATCTGAAACTAACACTATATTGTAAATCAACTATACTTCAATGAAAACAAAAACACTTTACAGTGACACCAAAAAAACTGTGGTTGTGTCTCACTCAACTTCACTGCTGTAAAACTCATCATCTTTCAAAAACATGTAAAAGAACAATTCCTCATTGTCTGCAAAGAAATCCGAGCACCTGAGAGAAGTATCAATACATGTTTGTTGAAAACACTTAGATTTTTGGTTAACTTTTGTTCCACCTTTCCATGCTAAGTGGTATCACCACTCCAGTTTTATATTAAAAGGACTTTCCTTTCTTATATGCTTTAAAACCATGAAGAAATAAACTTCGTTACTATGTATAAAGTAAGCAACAAAAAGAGAATTGTGTTATGAGAAAGGTCAGGAGTGATTTCTCAGCGACAGCAAAACAAATTAAGGCAATTTAAAATATGGACATAGGTTTTTTGATGATGGCCATTCTGACCGGTGTGAGATGATATCTCATTGTAGTTTTGATTTGCATTTCTCTAATGATTAATGATGTTGAGCATTCTTTCATGTGTTTGTTGGCAATCTGTATATATTCTTTGCAGAAATGTCTATTTAGATCTTTTGCCCATTTTCAGATTGCGTTGTTTGTTTTTTTGATATTGAGCTGCGTGAGCTGTTTGTAAATTTTGGAGATTAATCCTTTGTCAGTTGCTTGGGAATGTAAAATGATACAGCCACTATGGAGAACAATATGGAGGTTCCTTAAAAAACTAAAAATAGAACTACCATACGACGCAGCAATCCCACTACTGGGCATATACCCTGAGAAAACCATAATTCAAAAAGAGTCATGGGGCTTCCCTGGTGGTGCAGTGGTTGAGAATCTGCCTGCTAATGCAGCGGACACGGGTTCGAGCCCTGGTCTGGGAGGATCCCACATGTCGCAGAGCAACTAGGCCCATGAGCCACAACTACTGAGCCTGCGCGTCTGGAGCCTGTGCTCCGCAACAAGAGAGGCCATGATAGTGAGAGGCCTGCGCACAGCGATGAAGAGTGGCCCCCGCTTGCCACAACTAGAGAAAGCCCTCGCACAGAAACTAAGACTCAACACACCTAAATAAATAAATAAATAAATAAATAAATGAGGCAGAAGGCAATAACTGCCCTTAAAAAAAAAAAAAAAAAAAAA
>NW_020837993.1:1630172-1636348 GCF_003676395.1 Aethalodelphis obliquidens
TAAAAAAAAAAAAAAAAAAAAAGAGTCATGTACCAAAATGTTCATTGCAGCTCTATTTACAATAGCCCGGAGACGGAAACAACCTAAGTGTCCATCAACAGATGAATGGATAAAGAAGATGTGGCACATATATACGATGAAATAGTACTCAGCCATAAAAAGAAATGAAATTGAGTTATTTGTAATGAGGTGGATAGACCTGGAGTCTGTCATACAGAGTGAAGTAAGTCAGAAAGAGAAAAACAAATACCATATGCTAACACATATATATGGAATCTAAGAAAAATAAAAAATAAAGGTCATGAAGAACCTAGGGGGAAGACGGGAATAAAGACACAGACCTACTAGAGAATGGACTTGAGGATATGGGGAGGGGGAAGGGTAAGCTGGGACAAAGTGAGAGAGTGGCATGGACATATATATACTACCAGATGTAAAATAGATAGCTAGTGGGAAGCAGCCGCATAGCACAGGGAGATCAGCTAGGTGGTTTGTGACCACCTAGAGGGGTGGGATAGGGAGGGTGGGAGACGCAAGAGGGAAGAGATATGGGAACATATGTATGTGTATATCTGATTCACTTTGTTATAAAGCAGAAACTAACACACCATTGTAAAGCAATTACACTCCAATAAAGTTGTTAAAAAATAAATACATAAAACATGGACATAAAGTTTTGATCCTTCAAAAAGTTAAAAGATAATCAATCTATGCATTTATTTTCTGACTCACAATTTACAGACATAGCTCCTTAAGTACTGCTCTGCACTTATTTATTATAGAACTCTTAGTGTTATAAATGTTTATATATTAGTCTCACTCCAGGAATGAAACCCATCTATTGCTCAGCCAATGAATGTAACATGACAGCCTGTGCTTTCCTTATTTCAAAAAGTATTCATTTTTTAACTCCTCCACAGTTTTCTCTTTCTGACATGATTTTATGTTCTGGTGAACGGTTTTGACTCATAATGGCTCACAAAAGACATGCAAATAATAGTGCTGGAGGTGCAGACAGTGAATGCTAGTTTGAGGCCATGAGCACATTTAAGGAATTGAAGGGTAAGGAAACAGCTGGTCAATGACCAAAGCCAATTGGTGTCCCCATGGAGGTCACTGAGCAAATCTCCTTTTACTAGGATTTAGAACCTCCGCACTCTCTCCCATCCCCAGGAAATTCATTTTGTATCTAGAACTTCTTTGGTTAGCATCCTCTCTCCCCAAATTGTTGACATCTATAAGCTGATGGAACTTACAAAGAACCAACAGTTTGAATTTCAGCATTAATATTATCTTTCAAATGTAAATATATGTTTAATTTTAGCTCTATATTTTAGATGGATGGGTGAGTGCGTATTTTGGTTTTGTTTGTTTGTTTTTGTTTTGACAGAGAGTTTCACTCTCCTGAATGTTTAGTTTCCGCTGAACAGCCCAGTCCCTTTTGATGAGGTAGCCCCAAAGTGACCGGCCACTGGCAGTAGAATGGGTCATGGTCCATGATGCTGCCTTCCCCCTGCTGGCCCCAGGGACTGAAGTTCTGTACCTTCTTGGGCCCAAAGAAAAATCATTCAGCTTTCCCAAATCTGGAGGTTCTCACAAAGATGTGTCCTATCTTTGGCATGTAGAGGCAATGGGAGTGGTGAAAGTTTGCAGCCCTAAACTCTTCTTCTTTATTACATTTCCTTCCCATTTTTCCCCGGGGGTTTAGAGTAAATGGAAGCTTGCTGGGGTTTATACACATCCTTGTGAATCTATGTCTCTCTGTTGAGATCCCTTTACCCTGAAGGGAGGAATGTTTTCTTTCTTTTTTTTTCCCCCATTCATGCTAACTCAATTGGAGATTTATGAAAGTCCTCTGATATTACAAAGAGCTTCGTAAAACTCACTGTATCTTGTGAGGTACCTACTCTAAATTATGTGATCTGTAGCTAGAAGAATCTGCGGTGGTTGCCTGGAACAATGACAGGGAATTAAAAGGAAATGAAACAGCAGTTGTAAAGTACAATGTCAGGAACTCATTTCCATAGGGACTGTGTTCGAATGACTTGTATAGCTGTGATTCACGTTGTAGTCTCATTTCCACAAACACTTGCCCATCTCCAGACACAGAATGCCTGGACATATTAGGAATTAAAAACCTAATAGTAGAACACAGCAGAATACAGCTCGAGGGAGATGCTTAAACGACTATTGGAGGAGCAGATCATAACTGAACCAAAGGTACAGTGAAGGCGAAGTTTGAGGTCAGGTAGGTGACTTTAAGTGGTTAGGTAGGAAAGTGTTAAAGGAGGTTTTTCAATCACATTACAATACATAAATGTGTCAAATTAACATGTATGCCTTAAATTTGCACAACATCATATGTCAAAGATAGTTCAAAAAAAGGCTGAGATTTATGGTTCAAATGATGGAAATATTTAAAAGTAAGAACCAAGATAGATAGATAGATAGATAGACAGACATATAGCTACACATGTATACTTTCCACAGATGTAACTTTTAATTTCTATTTATTTCAATAAATTATTTTATGCAGCAGGATCTTCACATAAAGTTTAATTTAAATTGACTTAATACCAGTATCATTTTTAATTTAATTAATTTTGTATTTTTTTAAACTTTTTTCATTTAAAAAAATTATTTTTAATTTTTTTTGAATTTTATTTTTTTATGAAGCAAGCTCCTATTAGTTATCCATTTTATACACATCAGTGTATACATGTCAATCCCAATTTCCCAATTCATCCCACCACCACCACCCCCTGCCACTTTCCCCTGCTTGGTGTCGATACATTTGTTCTCTATATCTTTGTCTCTATTTCTGCCCTGCAAACCGGATCATCCATACAATTGTTCTAGGTTCCACATATATGAGCTAATATATGATATTTGTTTTTCTCTTTCTGACTTACTTCACTCTGTATGACAGTCTCTAGATCCATACAAATCTCTACAAATGACCCAATTTCGTTCCTTTTTATGGCTGAGTAATATTCCATTGTATATATGGACCACATCTTCCTTATCCATTAGTCTGTCGATGGGCATTTAGGTTGCTTCCATGACCTGGCTATTGTAAACAGTGCTGAAACAAACATTGGGGTGCATGTATCTTTTTGACTTACGGTTTTCTCAGGGTATATGCCCAGTAGTGGGATTGCTGGGCCATATGATAATTCTATTTTTAGTTTTTTAAGGAACCTCCATACTGTTCTCCATAGTGGCTGTATCAATTTACATTCCCACCAACAGTGCAAGAGGGTTCCCCTTTTCTCCACACCCTCTCCAGCATTTGATGCTTGTACATTTTCTGATGATGCTCATTCTAACTGGTGTGAGGTGTTACCTCATTGTAGTTTTGATTTGCACTTCTCTGATACTTAGTGATGTTGAGCAGCTTTTCATGTGTTTCTTGGCCATCTGTTTGTCTTCTTTGGAGAAATGTCTATTTAGGTCTTCTGCCCATTTTTGGATTGGGTGGTTTGTTTTTTCAATATTGAGCTACATGAGCTGTTTTTATATATATATATTGGAGATTAATTCTTTGCCTGTTGATTAATTTGCAAATATTTTCTCCCATTTTGAGGGTTGTCTTTTCATCTTGTTTGTAGTTTCCTTTGCTTTGAACAAGCTTTTAAGTTTCATTAGGTCCCATTTGTTTTTGTTTTTATTTCCATTACTCTAGCAGGTGGATCAAAAAAGATCTTGCTGTTATTTATGTCAAAGAGTGTACTTCCTATGTTTTCCTCTAAGAGTTTTACAGTGTCTGGTCTTACATGTAGGTCTCTAATCCATTCTGAGTTTATTTTTGTGTATGGTGTTAGGGAGTGTTCTAATTTCATTCTTTTACATTTAGCAGTCCAGTTTTCCCAGCATAATTTATTGAAGAGACTGTCTTTTCTCCATTGTCTAGCCTTGCCTCCATTGTCATAGATTAGTTGACCATAGATGCATGGGTTTATTTCTGGGCTTTCTATCCTCTTCCATTGATCTATATTTCTGTTTTTGTGCCAGTACCACATTGTCTTGATTACTGCAGCTTTAAAGTATAGTTTGAAGTCAGGGAGTCTGATCCTCTAGCTCTGTTTTTTTTCCCCTCAAGATGGGTAAAATACAAATTTTAAGATTTTTTGTTCTAGTTCTGTAAAAATTGCATTGGGTAATTTGACAGGGAATGCATTGAAACTGTAGATTGCTTTGGGTAGTATAGTCATTTTCACAATATTGATTCTTCCAATCCAAGAACATGGTATATCTCTCCAGCTTTTTGTATCATCTTTAATTTCTTTCATCAGTGTCTTATACTTTTCTGCATACAGGTCTTTTGTCTCCCAAGGTAGGTTTATTCCTAGGTATCTTATTCTTTTTGTTGCAATGGTAAATGAGAGGGTTTCCTTAATTTCTATTTCAGATTTTTCATCATTAGTGTATAGGAATGCAAGAGATTTCTGAGCATTTATTTTGTATCTTGCAACTTTACCTGATTCATTGATTAGCTCTAGTAGTTTTCTGGTGGCATCTTTAGGATTCTCTATGTATAGGATCATGTCATCTGCAAACAGTGACAGTTTTACTTCTTCTTTTCCAATTTGGATTCACTTTATTTCTTTTTCTTCTCTGACTGCTGTGGCTAGCACTTCCAAAACTATGCTGAATAATAGTGGTGAGAGTGGACAACCTTGTCTTGTTTGTGATCTTAGAGGAAATGGTTTCAGTTTTTCACCATTAGGAATGATGTTTGTTGTGGGTTTGTCATACACGGCCTTTATTATGCTGAGGTAGTTTCCCTCTGTGCCCACTTTCTGGAGAGTTTTTATTATAAATGGGTGTTGAATTTTTTCAAAAGCTTTTTCTGCATCTATTGAGATGATCATAGGGATTTTATTCTTCAATTTGTTAATATGGTGTATCACATTGACTGATTTGCATATATTGAAGGATCCTTGCATCCCTGGGATAAATCCCACTTGATCATGGTGTATGATGCTTTAAATGTGTTGTTGGATTCTATTTGATAGTATTTTGTTGAGGATTTTTGCATGTATATTAATCAGTGATATTGGTCTGTAATTTTCTTTTTTTGTAGTATCTTTTTCTGGTTTTGGTATCAGGGTGATGGTGGCCTCATAGAATGAGTCTGGGAGTGTTCTTTCCTCTGCAATTTTTTGGAAGAGTTTGAGAAGGATGGGTGTTAGCTCTTCTCTAAATGTTTGATAGAATTCACCTGTGAAGCCATCTGGTCCTGGACTTTTGTATGTTGGAAGACTTTTAATCACAGTGTCAATTTCATTACTTGTGATTGGTCTGTTCATATTTTCTATTTCTTCCTGGTTCAGTCTTAGAAGGTTATTATACCTTTCTAAGAATTTGTCCATTCCTTCCAGGTTGTCCATTTTATTGGCATAGAGTTCCTTGTAGTAGTCTCTTAGTAGAGTAGTCTCTAAATTCTTAGAGAATTTCCTTTAGCATTTGTTGTAGAGCTGGTTTGGTGGTGCTGAACTCTCTTAGCTTTTGATTTCTCCGTTGAATCTGAATGAGATCCTTGCTGGATAGAGTAATCTTGTTTGTATGTTCTTCCCTTTCATCACTTTATATATATCGTGCCACTCCCTTCTGGCTTTTAGAGTTTCTGCTGAGAAATCAGCTGTTAATCTTATGGGAGTTCCCTTGTATGTTATTTGTCATTTTTCCCTTGTTGCTTTCAGTAATTTTTCTTTGTTTTATTTTTTGTCAATTTGATTACTATGTGTCTCGGTGTGTTCCTCCTTGGGTTTATCGCGCCTGGGACTCTCTGCGCTTCCTGGAATTTGGTGGCTTTTTCCTTTCCCATGTTAGGGAAGTTTCCCACTATAATCTCTTCAAATATTTTCTCGGGTCCTTTCTCTCTCTCTTCTCCTTCTCGGACCCCTATAATGTGAATGTTGTTGTGTTTAATGTTGTCCCAGAGGTCTCTTAGGCTGTCTTCATTTCTTTTCATTCTTTTCTCTTTATTCTGTTCTGCAGTAGTGAATTCCACCATTCTGTTTTCCAGGTCACTTATCCGTTCTTCTTCTTCAGTTATTCTGCTATTGATTCCTTCTAGTGTATTTTTCATTTCAGCTATTGTATTGTTCATCTCTGTTTTTTGTTTCTCTATTTCTTCTAGATGTTTGTTCTTTTTTTTTTTTTTTTTTTTT
>NW_020837993.1:1636448-1638322 GCF_003676395.1 Aethalodelphis obliquidens
TTTTTTTTTTTTTTTTTTTTTGCGGTACACGGGCCTCTCACTCTTGTGGCCTCTCCTGTTGTGGAGCACAGGCTCCGGACACGCAGGCTCAGCGGCCATGGCTCACGGGCCCAGCTGCTCCGTGGCATGTGGGATCTTCCTGGACCGGGGCACGAACCCGTGTCCCCTGCACTGGTAGGTGGACTCTCAACCACTGCGCCACCAGGGAAGACCTAGATGTTTGTTCTTTTATTCTTCTATGTCTTTGTTAAACATTTCTTGCATCTTCTCAATCTTTGCCTCCATTCTTTTTCCGAGGTCCTGGATCATCTTCACTATCATTATTCTGAATTCTTTTTCTGGAAGGTTGCCTATCTCCACTTCATTTAGTTGTTTTTCTGGGGTTTTATCTTGTTCCTTCATCTGGTACATAGCCCTCTGCCTTTTCATCTTGTCTATCTTTCTGTGAATGTGGTTTTTGTTCCACAGGCTGCAGGATTATAGTTCTTCTTGCTTCTGCTGTCTGCCCTCTGGCGGATGAGGCTATCTAAGAGGCTTGTGCAAGTTTCCTGATGGGAGGGACTTGTGGGTGTTAGAGCTGGGTATTGCTCTGGTTGGCAGAGCTCAGTAAAACTTTAAACCGCTTGTCTGCTGATGGGTGGGGCTGGGTTCCCTCCCTGTTGGTTGTTTGGCCTGAGGCGACCCAACACTGCAGCTTACCCGGCTCTTTGGTGGGGCTAATGACGGACTCTGGGAGGGCTCAAGCTAAGGAGTACTTCTCAGAACTTCTGCTGCCATGTCATTGTCCTCACGGTGAGCCATAGCCATCCCCCAGCTCTGCAGGAGACCCTCCAGCACTAACAGGTAAGTCTGGTTCAGTCTCCGATGGGGTCACTGCTCCTTCCCCTGGGTCCACATGCACACACTACTTTGTGTGTGCCCTCCAAGAGCGGAGTCTCTGTTTCTCCCAGTCCTGTCGAAGTCCTGAAATCAAATCCCGCTAGCCTTCAAAGTCTGATTCTCTAGGAATTCCTCTTCCCGTTGCTGGACTCTCTGGTTCGGAAGCCTGACTTGGGGCTCAGAACCTTCACTCCAGAGGGCAGACTTCTGTGGTATAAGTGTTCTCCAGTTTGTGAGTCACCCACCCAGCAGTTACGGGAATTGATTTTATTGAGATTGCACCCCTCCTACCGTTTCATTGTGGCTTCTCCTTTTTGTTTGGATGTGCAGTATCTTTTCTGGTGATTTCCAGTGTCTTCCTGTTGATGACTGTTCAGCAGTTGTGATTCCGGTGCTCCCGCAAGAGGGAGTGAGAGCATGTCCTTCTACTCTGCCATCTTGAACCAATCTCCCTAGTACCAGTATCTTAAACACACATTTTAAGCAAAGCCGTTTCCCAATGGAAACTTTGTGCATTCTCAGCAAACCTGGGTTGCATTCCCCAACCCTTAACTTCATAGAGTTTTGGTCCATACCATCTTCTATGACAGAGACTTGATATTACATATCTGGGCAGAAAACGGAGCTTCCACTATCTGATCTCTACTTATTTCTTCATCCGAGTTTTCCAACTATATTCTCGTACATGCGCCCTCCATTAAAGGTCACTTGGTCTTTCACGTGTTGTCACATGCACTTGGGGCTTTGCTGTTTCTCTGACTTGACTCATGCCGACTCTACTTGCAATGCTCTCTTTCTCACTGCTGGTAACTGAAACTTCCACCTCTTAAGATCAAGCTCAAATGTTATTTCTTTCATAAAAAATGTCTATGATTATGCAGGCCACAAGTAACTACCTGGCGACTTTAATACATTTTTCACTGTATTTTCCCTTACAGATCAGAAACATGTTTCAGATTAACCTGTAACTCTAATAGTATTTTTTAATTAATTAA
>NW_020837993.1:1638722-1680797 GCF_003676395.1 Aethalodelphis obliquidens
TTCTTTTTTTTTTTTTTTTGCGGTACACGGGCCTCTCACTCTTGTGGCCTCTCCTGTTGTGGAGCACAGGCTCCGGACACGCAGGCTCAGCGGCCATGGCTCACGGGCCCAGCTGCTCCGTGGCATGTGGGATCTTCCTGGACCGGGGCACGAACCCGTGTCCCCTGCACTGGTAGGTGGACTCTCAACCACTGCGCCACCAGGGAAGACCTAGATGTTTGTTCTTTTATTCTTCTATGTCTTTGTTAAACATTTCTTGCATCTTCTCAATCTTTGCCTCCATTCTTTTTCCGAGGTCCTGGATCATCTTCACTATCATTATTCTGAATTCTTTTTCTGGAAGGTTGCCTATCTCCACTTCATTTAGTTGTTTTTCTGGGGTTTTATCTTGTTCCTTCATCTGGTACATAGCCCTCTGCCTTTTCATCTTGTCTATCTTTCTGTGAATGTGGTTTTTGTTCCACAGGCTGCAGGATTATAGTTCTTCTTGCTTCTGCTGTCTGCCCTCTGGCGGATGAGGCTATCTAAGAGGCTTGTGCAAGTTTCCTGATGGGAGGGACTTGTGGGTGTTAGAGCTGGGTATTGCTCTGGTTGGCAGAGCTCAGTAAAACTTTAAACCGCTTGTCTGCTGATGGGTGGGGCTGGGTTCCCTCCCTGTTGGTTGTTTGGCCTGAGGCGACCCAACACTGCAGCTTACCCGGCTCTTTGGTGGGGCTAATGACGGACTCTGGGAGGGCTCAAGCTAAGGAGTACTTCTCAGAACTTCTGCTGCCATGTCATTGTCCTCACGGTGAGCCATAGCCATCCCCCAGCTCTGCAGGAGACCCTCCAGCACTAACAGGTAAGTCTGGTTCAGTCTCCGATGGGGTCACTGCTCCTTCCCCTGGGTCCACATGCACACACTACTTTGTGTGTGCCCTCCAAGAGCGGAGTCTCTGTTTCTCCCAGTCCTGTCGAAGTCCTGAAATCAAATCCCGCTAGCCTTCAAAGTCTGATTCTCTAGGAATTCCTCTTCCCGTTGCTGGACTCTCTGGTTCGGAAGCCTGACTTGGGGCTCAGAACCTTCACTCCAGAGGGCAGACTTCTGTGGTATAAGTGTTCTCCAGTTTGTGAGTCACCCACCCAGCAGTTACGGGAATTGATTTTATTGAGATTGCACCCCTCCTACCGTTTCATTGTGGCTTCTCCTTTTTGTTTGGATGTGCAGTATCTTTTCTGGTGATTTCCAGTGTCTTCCTGTTGATGACTGTTCAGCAGTTGTGATTCCGGTGCTCCCGCAAGAGGGAGTGAGAGCATGTCCTTCTACTCTGCCATCTTGAACCAATCTCCCTAGTACCAGTATCTTAAACACACATTTTAAGCAAAGCCGTTTCCCAATGGAAACTTTGTGCATTCTCAGCAAACCTGGGTTGCATTCCCCAACCCTTAACTTCATAGAGTTTTGGTCCATACCATCTTCTATGACAGAGACTTGATATTACATATCTGGGCAGAAAACGGAGCTTCCACTATCTGATCTCTACTTATTTCTTCATCCGAGTTTTCCAACTATATTCTCGTACATGAGCCCTCCATTAAAGGTCACTTGGTCTTTCACGTGTTGTCACATGCACTTGGGGCTTTGCTGTTTCTCTGACTTGACTCATGCCGACTCTACTTGCAATGCTCTCTTTCTCACTGCTGGTAACTGAAACTTCCACCTCTTAAGATCAAGCTCAAATGTTATTTCTTTCATAAAAAATGTCTATGATTATGCAGGCCACAAGTAACTACCTGGCGACTTTAATACATTTTTCACTGTATTTTCCCTTACAGATCAGAAACATGTTTCAGATTAACCTGTAACTCTAATAGTATTTTTTAATTAATTAATTAATTTATTTATTTTTAACATCTTTATTGGAGTATAATTGCTTTACAACAGTGTGTGTTAGTTTCTGCTTTATAAGAAAGTGAATTAGCTATACGTATACATATATCCCCATATCTCCTCCCTCTTGCGTCTCCCTCCCACCCTCCCTATCCCACCCCCTTAGGTGGTCACAAAGCACCGAGTTGATCTCCCTGTGCTATGTAGCTGCTTCCCACTAGCTATCTATTTTACATTTGGTAGTATATGTAAGTCCATGCCACTCTCTCAGTTTGTCCCAGCTTACCGTTCCTCCTCCCCGTGTCCTCAAGTCCATTCTCTACATCTGCATCTTTATTCCTGTCCTGCCCCTAGGTTCTTCAGAACCTTTTTTTTTTTTTTTAGATTCCATATATATGTGTTAGCACATGGTGTTTGTTTTTCTCTTTCTGACTTACTTCACTCTGTATGAGAGATACTAGGTCTAACCACCTCACTACAAATAACTCAATTTCGTTTCTTTTTATGGCTGAGTAATATTTCATTGTATATATGTACCACATCTTCTTTATCCATTCGTCTGTCGATGGACACTTAGGTTGCTTCCATGTCCTGGCTATTGTAAATAGAGCTGCAGTGAACATTGTGGTACATGACTCTTTTTGAATTATGGTTTTCTCAGGGTTTATGCCCAGTAGTGGGATTGCTGGGTCGTATGGTGGTTCTATTTTTAGTTTTTTAAGGAACCTCCATACTGTTCTCCATAGTGGCTGTATCAATTTTAATAGTTTTTAGCACTTGCTGTATACATAGACAATGCTCAAAGCATACACTAAATTCGGAAACAGCATAAAACCTCACTTTTGTAACACAAGAAAAATGGACTCTGCCTCCAGATTAAGGATATTCCTATGTCTCTCCTGATTTCTGCTGGCCACACACAGAAATTGAAGAGGTGAGGTGTTCAAGAGGATTCAGACTTTAAATTTTGAAACTATAGAAGAGACAGTGCTAGAATGGGCCATTTCTTTACAAGAACATTTGCTAAAACTTCAAGTTAATCAGTGTTTTTCTGTGAGATTCTAGTTTGGTTGCCATAGGCTGATATTTGTGTTCTCTGTCCTAGGAAATTAAGGAGTACTAGAATAAGATGTTTACAGCTAAGATGAAAAAGGCAGAAATGGACAGACGTCCAGAATTTGCAGGATGGGGGGTAAGAATTTGGAGAGCCTATATGAAAAAACAAGACCAGGATGTATCTTGTTATCTTGGAAACTGTCTCCCAAATTCTATGTTTCTATCAGGCTCTCAGGTTTCAGATAAAAGGATTTTGTGTTGCTATTGTTACACAGACTAAAAGAATTCTTTACACAGGCCTTCTTGTTGTAAGAACAAAATCAAATCTCCTTGCCTTCTGAAGTAGCCAGGGATTGCAATGAGTTTACAGAGCAATGAATTCTGATCTCAGTTGTAGGAAAAAAACCAGATGGCTCTTGGTTTCAGAACATAGATCTATGTCCACACCACCTCCCACTGAGTTTGGGGCAAAACCCGACATTTTGTGGATGTCTTATTCTATTTCTGGTTACGAGTAGCACATTTAATCTATGGATTATCACTTTTATTACACATATTTTTCCTGACATTGAAGTTACATGATAGCCAGGCACACTGGCCATGATTTGAGTACCATAAGCGTCTTTGGGAAAAACCACTGGATAAGTGGAATGAGAATGAAGTAGGTATGTTTGTCAGAAACTATATGTTGTAGAGAGTGGTGATCCTTTTTGCCATGAAGTAGATAAATAATCAACACGTGACATGTGAAGAGATGTGAAGTGTTGAGAATAGACTCCTATGTTGTACAGACTATGGAGAAATCAAGTCTTTTCACAAAGTGTGGGAGAGCAAACTGTCAGTACCTTCAGAGGGAGGTTACCCTAATCCCAACAAGCCAATTTTAATTTATCCCACACTCAGTTCTAAGGGAGCTTAATTAATAGGGTATTAACAGTAGAATCAATCTTACTTTAAACATGACTGTTGACCTTCAAGGAAGTATTTTGATTTGAGCAGTTAACTAGGCACAGCTTGAGTTGGGTTAATGAAAAAATAGTTATAATTGTAAGTGACAATTCTGGGCTTTTTAAAAAAATATCGAAATCTGAACTCAATAGACAGACTCTGAGGATCATAACTGTGACAGGACATAAAAGACTGCAAATATCCTAGCAGATCAGAGACAGTTTGTTACAAGGAGTCAAAAAATAAATATCCTTCTAGGAGGGGCTGGCATAATTTGTTATAAGCATCATGATAAAACATATTATGCAATATATTATAGTAACTTTTGATACGATGTAAAACATGCCACAGCAATTTGGCATAGGCAGAAGTAAATAAGTACCACTTAACAAAGTCGTGATACTGTATTATAAGAATTATGACAAAGGGTAGTATGTATATATATATATAGTAAAGTTATTTTACATATTATATGAAACTATATATATAGTTATATATATATAAATATGTTTATATATATAAATATGTTTTACATATTATATAAAACTATACATATAGTTTATATATAATAATATATAATAATATATATTAAACTATGTTTTATTACTATAATTTATTTCAAGTGTCTTTAATAAAAATGAAAATAGCATTGTTGAATATATGCTTTAGCATCATCTGGTAGCATCTGCTATATTAGGTAGCTTTTTCCATTTACTAATTACTGAGTAACATAGCAATAACAACCATAAGAAGCACAACAAAATGCATCTACCGTATCTGAAAGCTTACTGAGAAGCATTTTGCTAGATACTTTAAATAAATTACCTCATTTAACTGCATGGTATTGCTTTATACTTTGTTTGTCACTTATGATTTCAAAATATAAGTATTCTGTTTCGGATTTTTTTTTCTTGTGCCTTAGCCATACAAATCCCAAACTCACTAAAATTCTTGGAGTTACTAACTCATTTAATCCATTTATTCATTCAATAACCATTTATTGATTGTCTATGAATTTTCTTTTCTTCATTTTTTTATTCATTAATTTGGGAAAAGAAGCAAAGAAAAGCCAGCTTTTATCTACCTTCCATGTGCTGAGGGCTATTGCTATAGAAGAGAATACAGAAGAGCTGGGGAGTGGAGTGGGGGACAGACATACTGAGAGATCATTTGCAGTGTTTTTAACTGAACATTCTAGCAGAGGAGCTAGCAGTGCAGGCTGGGAGCTCAGTGGATGAAACAAGTAATTCAGTCAGAGGGGTTGGGAAGGTGTCCTCAAACAGGGAACATATGAGCTTTGATCTGGGCAATGACTAGAGGAAAGGATACCCCAGGAGGAAAAGTAGTAGGTACAAAATCCTGGGAAAACATACCACACACAGCAACTGTGAGCCTTTTACAGAGTTGGAAGCATAAACTGTGTGTGGTTAGTGGTGGGACATGAAGCTGCAGGGCTGCTTAGCCAAGGAGAAGAAACCAGACTTAATTGTACAGGTCATTTCATTTTGTATTTATAGAGAAGATGCTGGAATGAACTCCCTACTCCATTAGATATAATTATTTAAACATAACTTGTTAGAGATGAGTTGTTTAGTTTAAAAAACATAATTAATTGGAGCAATGTATTAAGTAATAATATTTGAGATCATTAATGAGAGTATAATTATATGTGCTATTTAAAAACAGTGCGATACTGATATTTTCTCATCAAATGAAGCAAAAATTAACTACAAAGCACCTTAGCTCCTTGATTAAATTCATTTTGGAATTCACGTTCCTGGCAATGATCACTCAAATTTAGAAAAACTATTTTAAATTTCTCCATACAAACTCAAGTAAGTATGAGAAAAATGGACGCACATTTTCATAAGCAACAGGTAAATAAAAAAACAGGGGGCAGGGGAAATTCCCACTGGGTACATGTAAATTAAAAAAGGCCTCTTCCTCCTTTCAGACTTAGGAGGACTTAGAGAAAATGCCCCCAGAAGGTTGCCATTTAGCTGTAGATTATCACAAGGGCCCAAGAGAGGCCTGATCCTAAAAGAGCTGGCCTTGCATTGATCGAGAGGAGTAAAGAAGGACCAACATCATGGACCACTTAATAGGGGCCAGTCACCACGTTCAGCACATTATATTCACTATTCCTTTAATTTTCAGGAAAGCCCAATGGGTTAAGTACTATTAATAGGCTTAATTTTTATATGAGAAGAGTAAAAAGTTAGGTGATTTGCCCAAGGTCATTCAGCTAATAATTAGTAGTGGCAGGATGTGCCCTGAGGTTCTGCTGACAATTCTATACTGGGAGACATTGTGTACTGTCATCAGAAAGGCTACAGTTCAGTTGCAAATACAGGAAGTCATTAAATGTGAACATATATTATTATTATTTGATTTGAACATTGCATTTGAATGATATATGGCTGTTCTTTGCTATCTGCTATCTCACAAATAGCATCTATGGGAAATAGGGCTCCAGGGTACCACTCTGGCTTATTTAATTCTGGGAGAGTGATTAGGAAATGGAGTACAGCACGTTCCTCTCAGAAAACTACTGTTTATGGGATGCCAACAAAGATTTGTGAGCTAGATGATGGTATTGGTTGAATTATATTAAACTGCTATTTTTTGCAGGTCAAGAGAGGTCCAATACCAGCAATTTCGTATGTTTGAACTTAATGCTATTAGATCTTTCCACTGAAAGGTCTCCTCGGCAAGGTGTATAGCATGGAGTGGGGGAAATGGAACAGGAAGACAAGTTTGAATGTTCTTGCAGGATCCTTGCAGGTGAGGTTCTTGCAGGTGAGAAAGAATGACTGTTTTCATAAAAGCCGCGTCTAAGGGAGAGGTTAGAATCCTCAGCAAACTAAACTAACAGATAACAAAGTGGAGACAAGGAGTGAGAGAGTTGGAATCATCAGGATGCTGAGATTTTCAGTAAAAGAAGCTGGGACCATCATATGCACTAAGGCTCCTCCCACCACAAAGAATTATTTTACAAGAGATTTTCCTCCTCTTTCTATAGAGTTTATTCTATATTTCATGTTTGCGTCCATGCTAATTCAAGATATACCTTTCTCTTTTAGAAGTAAACATGCAAAGAAAAAGTGACAGATTCCCAAAGTTGTGAAATTGAATGCAGCACTGCTGGTGAGGAAAGGACCCGAGAAGCCTGCCTGCCACACACAAGCACCATCCCCCAGGCTCATCAGCGTGGTGTGCAGTTCATCCGCTCAGCTCAGCAGCTGTTAATCAGCTCCTACCCGGAGCCAGGCTCAGGGCCAGGTGCCAGGTGTGGGGTGAAGCACACTCCGTCTCTCTCCTCCCCTGTCCTGCCTTGTCCGGGAGGCTGTCAGTTCACTGTGCAAATGCAGTGAGAAGGATGCAGACTGTGATGGGCAATGGGGGGGTACGGGCTGGAGGAGAACAGTAAGAGGGGTCTTATCTGATCTAGTGTGCGTTGGTATCACACACACAGACACACGAACACATGTACACTCACATGCATGCACACACCCATACCCACTACACACATACAAATGCACACATGCACACACACTCGTACCTACACATGCACACCCATACACAAACACACACAAATGCACGTTACCACACACTCATGTTCACATACTCTTATACCTACATGCACACCCATATATACACACATGGACACACACATGCACACAACTCCAATCTACACACACACACAGATGCCACGCTTGTGGACACAGAAACACACACGACCAACTACCACTTCCAGGGTACTCTGAAGAGGAACCTTCTCACTACTGTTCAGATTCAAAGAACTTTTTTCCTCCTGTCAGCCATCCTTGCTCCTCCTGACACATATAAATCATTCCTAAATTTCTCCATCCTCTGACTCCATGCTTGGAATGGTTACAACTTTGCTTCCCTGTTTCTCCTTTTGTCCTGATAATTATATTAACAGTTCTGAATAACAGTTCCCATAAACAGCAGTTCCAGGTGAAGGAGCTTCAACTGGGAGGATGTGAGTCCTGTACCTGGGCTGATTTCCTGTTTTTATTACTGATATACTTCCAGAGCCTGCTTTCCAATGTTACTTCAGTAAGGAAAGCCTTTATTGGTACCTCAAGCTGAGATTCGGCAAACTCTGAGATTCCCTTGCCTGTTGTTACCAGGAAAAAAACCAAAAGCTTTGTGCTTTGAGTTTCTTCTGACAGGCTCCCTTGCTGAAGGAGGCTCTGACCACTGCCGGGGCCAAGTTTATCATGCTGCTCTTCTTTCCCTTCTAGATTTCCCCCTGCATCTGCTGTCTGCTTTCTGTTGCCGGTCCCCATATTTTTCCCAAGTAAACTGAAGTTCCTCCCTGTGGTGGAAGGACAGTCCAGGGCCCATGGATAACCTGGTAACTTCCCCCAAAGTATAAAAGGTGATGTGGCTGCCAAGCAGAGCCACTCCGGGCCACCTCTGACAAACACCCCAAAACACTCGTCAGAGCCAAATAAAGATCATCTTCAGATTGTCCCTGGCAGAGCAGAGAAAAACTTCTCTTCGTCCTCAGAAAAGAGTTTTCTGGAACATAAGGCCAAAGGAAAGGGGTAATTCATTATGGGGATTGCGTATTAATTGGTTTTCAGGAATTCCTTGGGTAATTACAACCTGTAATATTGGTAATTGATTTGGCCAGATGAAAAATGGGAAGCTTTGGTGCATCAGTGGAATTAATAAGTGGCCAAGGAGAAGTGGGAGGAGGAAGTGTCTCACCTAAGAGATGACGAGTAGGTCGGCCTCACACCAAGTCCCAGACAACACCTTCCCTGGAGTCAAAATTGCAGCAGGCATCTAAGACTGTACACTCAGCTGGTGAGTTCTTTCCCCCAAAAACACCATATGGGGGCACCTGAGAGGCTCGTTAGCAATTAGAGGAGTGTGCCCCTGGGGTCTTGTGAAGTCAGACACCTACCTCAACCCCACCTTGATACTGGTCAGGCCAAGAAGATTGGCATGATTAAAAATCACTCATTTTGCAAAACAGGAGGAAGGGGCCCTTCTCCAGGAAGAGATGAGGGGTACAGATAGGATGAATGGGGCGAGGATGCAGGAAGGAAGCCGCCTCCTGCCAGATATACTCTCTGGCTTAACACCTCCCTCTTGAGCCTTGCGGATGGCCTTCTGTTCTTCATGATCCTGGACAAAAGACTCTTGCCCCCTTGCTCTTCGGGTGCTGGGTTGGGAGAGATGGCTGCTGAAGGTCCTGGCACTCAGACATCCCTTCTCAGGGGCTGCCCCCCAAGCTGAGAGGTCCAACCACAGAGGTAATAAGGTGCCCCTGATAAATAGTGCTGTGGAGGTTGTGGATGGAAGACCAGGTATGGGGATTCAGAAGAAGAATGAGTAAGATGTCCCAATTTAATGGGCTTATTAATTAACATTTACGGAGCACATTCTCTGTATTAGGCATTGCCTGCAGCTGCTTTTGTGTTACAAGAGCAGAGCTGAATACTTCCAAGAGAGTGTATGCAAATCCTGAGATATTTACTGACAGAACAAGTTGGCCAAGCCCTGCTCTAGAACAAAACCCTAATCACAAAAGTACACTCTATGCACAAGAGCGTGTGTTCATTCTTTCTCCAGGGTTTCACGAAAACGATGATCTGTGGGCTAAGCTACTGAGCTCCATGTTGAAATCTGGGGGCTATTTTCTGCTCCAGGAGAGAGACAGTTTACCCTTTCCAGTGTTCTTTGTTTTTTCCCATCAACATGGAGGAGAGGTGGAAGAAGGGCTCACCACGATGGGGATGGGTCCATTTAAAATACAGACACATGTCATTAGAAACACCATTTTTAGCTTTGACCTTGGGGAGAATGAATGTGAGAAGAGAGACATGGGTTGGTAACCACACTGCCTGCAATGGGGCGGGGGAGGGGAAGGGGGCGTAGGTATCATGGAATAAATAATGCTTAATAAGTAATCCAAAGAAGTGACCAGAGAAAAGTTGCTGAACTATGGAGCACAAAGTGGCCCTCAGGTCTCTTTGCCTGGGTATGTTTCTAATAGCTGAAAGTTATAGAAGTTAGATAAACGTTCACAGTCTTCCAGGTTCAGAGCATATGGCCTCCCCGTAAGCACGGCACATGTCTAACTGGACTTGGAGATGCAGACTCATGTTGTTCTCCCATGGGTGGGGCTCATGCCTTAGCACTTTCTACTTGTCCCTTTCCCAATACTGACAAGAAGGAGAGTTTCCAAGTATCTTTTAACAAGAAGGTCCATCATCAGAGGTCACTGGTTTTATTTCCCATCTCCAAGAACATTACCTAATTTCCTACAGAAGAGATGGTTATCTGCCTAGTCTCTTCTTCATGGAAGAGCATGCCAGACAGGTCTGGTGACATACATTTTAGCAATCTCTTCCATTGATTATAAGCACCTTTTGTACTATCCACTTAGAAAATGGCACAGAGCTGGACACCGGCCACCTACTTTCCTCCAGGAGTTGTGACTCAGGTTTTCTTAGCTAGTCCACTGCTGGGTGGCACTCAGGATGACTGAAGTGCGGTAAGCTAGGTGAGCCCTCAGTGAGCATGGGGACGTGGGGGTGGAGACTGGTTATGGGCTTTCATACATTTGAACACATAAAATTTGACATTTGATAATTGACCCACGTACACTACTCGTATGGACCGGGAAGATTTTCTTAAGCCCAGTAAGTGAGATAAGTGGATACAATTAGACCTTAAATGCCTCTTCCTATCCCAGAAACTGAAAAGTAGTATTAATAATGAGATACATCACTATTGCTATTGTTATCATTGTGCCTGACCCTACACCACGTGATCAGCATCCATCTACTCATTCAAACCTCTCAAAACCCTAGCCTTAGAGGCAGGGGCTATTATTACATTCTAGAAAGGAGGAAACTGAAGCTCAGGGAGCCCAAAGCATGCTTATAGGAAGCATCAGATGAAACCTGGTCAGCCACGGACTCTCTCTTTGGCCCAGAACCAACAGCAACCATTCCTAAGAGGGACTTTCTCCTACAAGGAAGGAGGATCCAGGAGTCAATTTTCTTACATTGGGAGCACCTGATCTGAACATTGTTCTGGGACCCCAAGGTAGCAGCATCTCCACTCTGATTCCCTGTTACGCCTGAAGTCCTGCCCTGAATCATGGACCAGGTTACTAGATGCAATCTTTCCACCTGTCCCCCACGGTGCCTTCCCCTGTGGTTGAGCCCTGCCTCTCTCATTGCTCTCATCTGCTTGGATGGGCCTCTCAGGTTATGACTTGAGTCCAAAATGGTAGCTCCCTAGAAACTGAAACTTCATGCTCCACTCTTCAATGTCTTGAGTATAAATGCTGGCCTGGATCAAACGGGAGTTCACTGCACTCTCTTATACTTGGTGACAGAAGAGGTCCCAATATTTATGACAAATAAAACTCTGTATTCTGTCTGACAAAGCTTCTATGATGATTCAGTAGCCAAGGGACCACTCTGCTTCCTTCTTTACCAATTGCCTGATGGTCCATGTGAATTGCCTGTTGGTGGAGGATGAGTAATGCGGAGGAAGTCAGGTCTCATGCTGAAGCAAGGTGATATCTCAACCTTGATCCTCCAGCCTAGATTTCCCCAATCTCTATCCAATTCTTAATGGTAACCCCCTCAGGATCCCCTTTCTAATCTCTACCTTTAGTCCAGCCTTTGACCATAGAGGCCAGAAAGTTGGAGGAAAGCCAGGGGTTCAATATCCTATGTGATTGTTACTTTCTTTCCCATAGAAAACAAATCTTTATGTCAGTTCTCTGCTAACATTGCATCTTTAACATCATGGCAGTAGCTTTAGGTCACTAGGCATTAATAAAACAAACTGACTTGCACAGATGCAAGTCAGACACTATACAGAAAGCTATGAGGCTCACTGCTAATCCCAACCACTAATTCATCCCCTACTCTTCTATGGAATCTTCTACTAAAAAATAAGTAACATAATAAACTCCAATTAAATGATGCCAAAGGTCATGCTGTGTGTCTAAGGGAAATGGCACATTTCTCAACCACAGTCTGGATACAGAGATGTGATTTGGCTCTGGGCTTGTCCCATGAAGCAGGCACGCTTGCAAGACCTAGATCTTATTGATGATGGCAGTGGCAGAGCCTGATGGAGTAGGTGCCCTGAGAGGAGACTGGGGAGGCCCAAGACTGATGCCATGCTTTTATTGTTATTAAAAGATCCTTAGCATTTAGGTTGAGGGGAACTGTAGGACGTTTTTCTCTGGGAATTATGAACAAAAAATCCAAGAAAGAAAAAGGTGTATATATATATATTTTTTTCTGTTTTGTATTTTTGATCTCTTCTAGATTTAAAGTCCTGGTTATGACCTCTTAGTTTTCTGATTTGCCAAACAATAACAGTTGGCTCTGTTACTTATCAGACAGGGACATAGTAGGGAGTGACAAATGAAGTTGTGATGTTGGAGGTCATACTTGGAGATACGCTGAAAAACATTTTTAAACTGTTGGATTGCTACCAATTAGGGTGTCATAAAATCTTATTTTTAAACATCACAGAATGAATAGACCAGAAAGCAGCATATATTGCCAATAAAAGTAAAAGTAGGGATTGTTTCATTAAATTTTGTCTATGACTGTACGTATGTACGTTTGTGCATACTCGGTTCACTGCACAAGATGTACTATACTATGTGGGTTGTATTAAAAAAAAAAATTGAAAAACTCTGTTCTAAAGGTTGACCTTAGGTCAGTGAAGGGGGGAAAATACCCCATTCCTTCTCCCTGTGGTTCATCCCACAGAGAGGGATTTTCCTGACCCTGGGTCATTTGGCTCTTAAGTGGCAGCTGGTATTTCCCAGCCCCTCTAACCGGGGCCCATTCATCCGCTCTGATTCCCCTTCAGTAAGGACCAGGAGCTTTTCTCAAATCAGGAGCAAGATGGATTGAATGACCAGCGTAGGGAGAGAGAACTAACCGTAATTTAGTACTTATTATATGTTGGTTACTGGCACCAAAACATTAAAAAATATAAACTTCACAACAATCCTAGGCCAGGTATTTTACTTACTTTTGCACATAAGGAAATAAAGGTTGAGAGACACAGCACCATGATTTTTCCAAAAGACTTTACTATCTAAATCATTTTTTAATTGAGGGCATTGTGTTAAGTGAACTAAGTCAGAGAGAGAGAGAGAAAGACAAATACTGTGTGATATCACTTATGTGTGGAATCTAAAAAATACAACAAAGTAGTCAATATAACAAAAAAGAAGCAGACTCACAGATACAGAGAACAAACGAGTGGTTACCAGTGTCGGGGGAGGGGAAACACAGGGGTGGAAGAGAGAGAGATACAAACTTGGGTGTAAGATAGGCTATGAGGATGTATTGTACAACATGGGGAATATAGCCAATATTTTGTAATAACTGTAAATGAAAAGTAACCTTTGAAAATTGTATAACAAATAAAAAGATAAATTATTTTTCCTTTTATTTAAATAATCCCTGGGACTGTTAGCATGCCCTGTGAAAAGGATTGGGAAATATTGGCAAAATTGTGGCTCTCCATAAAGGCACTTTATGTTATTTTATAGGAAATAATGTATGTAGGTACATGAGGCTTTACAATGAACAACGCACATCACAGTCTTCGTGTCTGACATAGTCTATGTCCCTCAGCACATATCCATCAGATGGGTAGGGGAGTATTCTTCCCATTGTAGAGACTGGGAAATGAAAACAGATGGCAAATGATTCACAAACTTAATAAGAGGAGATGGAGTCAAATCTTGCTTTCAAGTCCACTGTTCTTGGAACCATAATCACTATTATTATGACTTCATAAAGACCCTTGAGTCTTGAGTTGCATTCTATAGTTTTTATTATGCTGGAGGCAAAAAAAATAATAACATTGCAAAAAGAGGAAGAAAACCCACATTACTAAAACTATGGACTGGAGATTTTTAAAACATCTTTAAATGCACTGAACACAAGTAGATTTTTAACATTGTTATTCTCAATACATTTTATTCTCTCCCAGCACTCAGCGAAAACTAACCATATTACCAACTCCTTTATAGAATACTGAGAATTTTGTTCAGAAATCAACTCATCTGACTCAGCAGGGAAACAGGAAGGACCAACATGCCTTTGCCCCCATACTGCATCTGCCAAGCTCTTAGAATGAAAAGCAAAAGATAAAGCTTTTCTCTGTCCTTTTAAACAGGGAAAATTAATTGCTCCTGCAGAGATGAAAACTTTACACTGGGAAAGAAACCAGTGCAAAATGCTTTATTCTTCTGTTCCTACCTGTGGAGACCGAGGGTTTGGCAGCAAATTGGAACTTACACAGAATAGTCACAAAGACAAATACCAGATCCCTTCCTAATTAGGAAGTGGATAGTCTGTTAGACACTGTGGTTAAAGGATGACTGTAGATAGAGGGGAAATGAGATGAGGTGTATAATATTTGCATGTTTCAGAATGATTATCTTCACGTGGTCTGCATTTATATAACTAGGTCTGCCCATTGAACTGCTAAGTGAGTATTTAAAATTAAATAAACAATACTGCTGATCATAGTGAATATTGAAAATTAAATAAACAGTACTGCTGGCATAGGAAGCACTTCTATGTATCTTTCTATTTTGTCTGCAATAATAGTAGATGAGCTCACAATACAACTAGTAGCAAAATCCAATACATTAATTCATGAATGAGGTAAATTTGGCCTAGTGGTTTCTGCTGAGCAGGGTCCAGGACTTGAGGCTTTGATATTCAGTTCTCCAACTGAGTCCTTTTAGTCCATCAGTTTGTGTCTCAGTTTTCTCCATCTGAAAAGGTGGGAAATGGAAATACTTTCCTCTTTGACTTCAGAAAATATATTAGAAAGAGGCATGCAAGGGGACTTTGTAGGAATTCATAGGCACTGTTTGTGACTCAAACAAGCAGCTCTTCTGTCCCAGGAATCTAATTATTGCAGTTGTCCTGATAGAGTGTCTGAGTGAGTTTTGGATTTCATGACAGCTTTGGAATCTGCTCTTTGATTTCTAGATATGCCTCTGTTGATCAATATTCATTTGAGAAATCCATCTCAATATCACTTAAACCATTTTCTCATCTGAATGAGGACATCGGGATATGAGTATCACAAGGTTGCTTGTTGTATCAGATGTGAAAAATATGTACCGAAGTGCTTAATAACTGTAGTTGCATTTTAAAGGTACATGTGTCATGGGGCAATCATTCAGATAAACAATCTGACCAATCATTTTTCCATAGAAAATAGAAAGTCTTTCCATAGAAAGACAAAGTACAGGTGATCAAAATCTCTTTTGACACAAGGGGGTGGGGAAAGTTCTGGAGCTCAGTTTGGGGAATGAGTTCTGGGAGCTAGGATCTTAGGCATGGAAGAAAGTCAGGGCTGGTGATTATTTTGAAGAGCATGAAGATACAGTATCCAACAGCCCTGTGTAATAGAGTGAAAACCTCAAGATGGACCAAAGAACCAACCCCTGGAAGAGGCCAAGATGCCCTAAGTGTGATCACTGAGGCAGTAAGAGACCCCACACTTTAGCAACCAAGAGAGGAAGTAGAGAGTGAACAGAAGGATAGGAGTCCCTGAGGACCCAGATCACAAGCATGGCAGCCTCTTTCCAAGGAGCCTATGGGAAGGAAGAAAGCAGTGTGGGGAGTCAGTTTGTTCCGCCTACAGAAATTTAATAATTCCACTAGTTATGGCCAGCCAAGGAGTTCATGAAGACCTGTTTTACGAACGTTCAATGTTCCAATAGCTGGACTTGTCTGGTTGACAGGTTGAGGTTAAGCTGGATGCTTTTGAGTGTCTCAGCACACAGATGCTCTTTGGAGATACTGACCACATATCTGATAGATGGGTGTCCTTAGGGACAATGGACACTGCGAACACTTTATTGTCTGTTCCCAATTCCTATTCACAGGTCATGCAAAAAAAAAAAAAAAAAAAAGACAATGGCTTTCCTTGGTTTCATTTCTTGAGCTGACTTCCTTGTTAAGTCAGTCAAAGAAGTCTGTCGGATTTAATGAAATGATTCCAATAGCAAACCATCACATGGGTTGCTAGGTGTAAGATATAAAACACTACACCTAGCCAACTAGCTGCTGGGTTCCAAAGGCAACTTATCCAGTCTCTCTATCAAGGCAACTCAGGGAATCCATATTTAATATTCAGTTGAGCTAAAAACTTTGGAAACTTTCAATGTTGTTTCTGCAGCCAACTGGCCAAACTGAAAGATCAGAACCAATATTATTTTTGATGAAATAGTAATCTCAGTACATCTGATATATTATTCCCTATGATACAGACAGCACCAGCATGCTAGTTTACCCCAGAAGGAATTGGGCTAGGATTACACTGCATCTTTATTCCTCATGATTTCTCCCACTCACTTATTCATCAGATGCTTTTTTTTTTACCCCCTCTCTTTTCTTTCTTTAAATATATCCATTCAAAATTATGTCTGAAATAAATCCCAAGACTCTTAAGAATATTTCTGCTCATGTAAGCATGTATATAACTTCCCTCCTCATGCTCTCACACAAGCAGTGTTTAAATTCCAAAGGGAAAGAGGACTTCCACTGTGTTTTGTTTTCTTCTCTGTTTTTGGTAGATATGCTTTACTTCTTTCTTACCAGAGTTAGATGCAGGCTATGCATCCTCTTTTCAATGTCCTTTCTGAGGCAAAAGAAGGTAATGGAAAAGCTTAAATTCTGGCTCTGCCCATTTGACCTTCAACCTGTGACTTAAATTCTATAAGCCTCCGATTTCTTCCTTGTAAACTGAAGATGAAAAATAAGATAGAGCAAGAGTATTGCATTTAGTCCATAAAAAGCACTGGATATAGTGGCTATAAATTGATTTCCTTTCCCTTCCTTTTCTGATTATTCTCTTTTAAGACAATTTAAGCTCATGTTGTTCAATTATAAACATGAATCTCTTAATAATGAAAGATATTTGTGTGTTAGAATAGGGGTTCTCCAAAGCACTGCAGTCTGAACAGGAGTGGGTGAGCACAGTAGAAGAAAAGGGGGAAATGTTACTTTGCTGCCTTTGTTTCAAAGCAGGAACTTGTGGGCAGTGAAATGGCCTGTTTTCCAGCTCTTCTGGACAGAAGCCCAGATAGCAGCCAGAGACTGCCACATCAAGAAATGACGCTGGTCTCTTATTTATGAATTCCCTGAGAAAGTGGGAAATCAATTTAATATGGGTCTATAGCTGGGAAGGATCTCAAGAGATGACTGAGCTTAGACTTTGGGCAACTGAGATAAAACGTGCAAACTGCTTGGTACATGGCATTTCTGGTCAGCATCTGTAATAGTTGAGATAGAAGAGGAGGTTGCTATTGTTATTGTTAGAAAAATATTTGTCTGGAATCCAATCGAGGCAAGGTTTGGTAGCACTTTTTTTCTGTCTCCAGGCTCTACATATATATAAGATCTATAAAACTTAAACAGATATCCTATGAAGTGTGTCTCTTGTGATTTTTGGTCTATATCCCAATTTCTTCTCCAAAATAGTTGAACACTATGCTACAGACTATCCCATTCAACTTTGTCATATCTTAGATGGAAATGTCTACCAATTCATTTCTAAAGAAGGAAGCTAAAGCGGAGAAAATGGCCATGATTACTAATGGTGTTCAGAGGCTCTGAAGCAGGAGGAGAAGAGGCCTTTTGCTAGAATCTTCGTGATGAGCAGATGCAGCAACATCACGGTGGCTTCAGGGGCGACCATCACAATGACCACTGGGAAGTTGCCGCAGGTGCCCTTTTGATAGCTGTGCCCTGTTCCCCCACTTCTGCTCTGTTTTTCCCATGGCGCACTACTCTGACTCCCCCAGTAGGGAGTTTGGGGAACTGACTATTAGAAAGTCCATCAGTCGTTCAAGTACAGTTTCACAGAGTTTAGTCTATTTAACTCAAATTCAGAAGCATTTATCACCCTGCCACCAAGGCAGCTGACAGCTAGGATACAAATACCTAAAAATTCTTTCAAAATGGTGCCTTTGCTTGGTCCTTGAGACTGTGTGATTTTAAAGGCCTTGCATTTGGAACATTCTAAACTGTGCGCCAAGGTAGGTGTGCCACTTTCTTTCATTCTCCTCTATTAAAAGCACAGGCCATTTCATTAGTAAGTATTTATTCTATTCTTCTTCTTCCTTTTCCAGATTGCTTCTTATTTCTCAACATCTGTTTCCTGTCACCATTCCATTAATTTGTGTCACCCACTCATATCTACTAATGATTCACAGGCCCTACTTTTTAGTAGTTTTGTTGTATATAAGGTCAGATACGAACCAGACAGTGTGATGTCACAGAACGAAACTCTTCTCTTTTTAATGAATTCCCAGGGTGAGTAGAAATCAATTTAATATGGTTCTAGACAGTTATATTTCGTTACAACATCCCCTTCACGATTCCTTACACATCTGTATTTCTTAAGCATTAATGCTAACTAGATCTGTTTTTTAAGTTATGTTTAAAGTTATTACACTTTATTTTTTCTTTTTAAAATTTGTATTTATTTAAAATTCTTTAAAATTTTTTATACAATTTTTAAAGCTTACTTTCCATTTACAGTTATTATAAAATATTGGCTATTTTCCCCGTGCTATACAACACATCCTTGAGTCTATCTTACACCCAATAGTTTGTGCCTCCCACTCCCCCTCCCCCTCCACTGGTAACCACTAGTTTGCTCTCTGTATCGGTGATTTTGCTTCTTTTTTGTTATATTCACTAGTTTGTTATATTTTTTATATTCCACATACAGATATCATACAGTATTTGCCTTTTTCTGTCTGACTTATTTCACTTAATGCTAACTAGATCTTAAAGTATTTAGAATTCTGTCATAGTTGAGTGTGTACCATGTGTAACACACTTCTGGGAAACTGGCCTCTTCTTCCATGGCTTCTAGCTACTAAACCTGAAAGAATTCCCTTGGCTCGGTGCTATGAAGAATGTCATAAAAGGTCTGCTAATTGCTTTACTAACAAGACTTCACATCTGGAAAGACCCAAGAAGTTGCAGTCTCGTGTGCCTTAGGTAGCTGTATGAGAGTCTTGCACCATGAAGCTGGTGCCACGTATGAATGCCCTCTGGGGACCTCAGAGTGCTTTAAGCTCCTCTTATGACCTACTGAACAAAATCATCTACAGTCCACTTCTATACCTGTTCCTTTGTTTTTAACTCTGTGTGTGTGTATGTTTATTTTTTCAACCTCACCTGATGCCTGTGTTACGTCTTGACTTCCCTTTTTGATCATATACTGGATTAGCCACATTGAGAATTCATCATTCTGACAAACTGTAAAACATACACTATATTACATCCCATAGATAGTGCCCTAAGAGCATGATCTAGATCCAGACACTGTGAGACACTAAGATATGTGCTTACCTTTCTGTGATGGCTGTGATTTCCCCTTTTCCTCATTATAAATAGCTCTAGATTCATTGAGATCTATATATTTGGCATTTGCAACAAAGCTTAGAAATTTTCATGTAAGGGAGAGATCAGTGCCTTAAATCTTTAAACTCAATCCCATCCATATCCTCTGCTTTAAATTATATCTGCTAATTTGTTTTCCCCTGCTTTTATTCAATGTATATCCTATTTTTTGAATGCCTATTTATTTGTTCAATGCCATAAATAATAAAATTGAACCAAAAACACCTGGCACAAAAGCCCCACTTAGTCCACATACATTTTGCCATTTTATTGTTCTGTTTTTTACAGAGTCTGGCCTCCGCCTCATACGTTTCCTCACGTGAAATGGTCCTCTCTCAAGCAAAGCACTATATCCCTTCACTAAAATATCAAAGACCATTACTGAAAATAAAATTTAAAATGTCAAATGTAATTGAGCACTTACATTTTTTTAACTATTGTTTTTGTTACTGACACATACAGAATGCTTCATTCCTGGGGTGGCCCATAAACTGAAATGCATACCATAGAATTCAGAAAGTTATTCTCACCTACATGGTAGAAGAGTTGATCTGCAAAATGTAGAGCTAGCAGGCTGCCAGCTCTGGGTGAGGGAGAAATTGAAGTGCCAGCACTTTCAGCACAGCCTTGAAAGAAGTGCTAGGCTAGGATTATTCAGACTAGTACCAGCACGGCCAAAGAAAAATTGAGGGCTGAGCAAAACTTCAATTAATTCTATAATTGTAATGACCATTTGTGACTATGAAATAGAACTTGCCCACTCCTAAGAAATGGACAAAACCGAAATCCTTACAGCATGATGTGGAAGTGTTTTTATAAGATGACCCTTCTCTCTCCGTATCACTCCCTGCACTCCCAACCCCCACATCACAGCCACACTGATATAGTAGATAGCTCCCGAGAGTGCTTTGCCCTCTTACCTCATGTCTTTGCATATTTAGGCATTCACGTATTTACACATTATGAATATATATTCATATGGTTAGATGTTATTTCATCAAATGATAGCTCTGTTCTCCATCTTGCCTTACTTTTATTCATCCTTCCAAATGCTCTTCTTATAGCCCTTCTCTGAGAAGCTTTCCTGATTCTGCAGCCCAAGCTTCATGGGAACACACTGGATCAAGCATAACTTTATTATACAATTTTTGCCTTGTGTAATGCTCTGTATGTCTTTTCTCTGCAATAAATCCTTTCTCAGTGAGTTCCTTGATGTCAGATATACATCCAATTTATTGCTGATTCACCAGTGTTTAGCACAATGCCTTCTTTGCCAAACAGTAAGTGCTCAATAATTGTTTGCTAAAAGACTCATGAAAGAAGTGGATGGTGGTTGGATTAACCACCATTCCCCCTACCTGGTTTTGCTTGCAGAAATAAGAGCCCAGTTTACACACCTCCTTTAAGTGTGTGATCAATGCCATATTGACATGGAATTAGCATTTCTCCGGCTATCAAGGGAATGGCATTTGGGACTGAGGTTCAACAAACAATTCAGAAATAGTACATGAGGAAGTGACAGATAGACATTGATCACTGTCACTATAAGAAAAATCTATTGTCCTTCATTTGACTAGATGACTCTTCTAATTCATTTAATGGAATGTTTATTTTGAGCCATATTCCAGCTATGAGAAGGTAAACGGTCTTGTTCGTATATTTAGAGTTATAATAAAAGGAAACTGCGGTTTGAAAGTTTAGAAGGGCAGTAAAGAGAATGACAGAGTAGGAAGGGATATGTTTCTTACAGTGCAAACCTGGGGGAGGGAACGATGGCTGAGGCAAGGTCCTCTGGATGTCAAACAACAGCAATGAAAATAAAAATGATTACAATGATTATGGCTGAGTTCCCAAACACCTGGTTACATGCTAGGCCTAGAACTAAGTACTTCATATGTATTAACTAATTTAATCTTCTTGTAACCATGGGAAGATTTGAAGCACAGAGCGGCTACTCACCCCAAAGTAACCCCAGTAACCCAGGTAATCCAAAGTAACCCAGCAAACTAGCCCCAAAGCTGCACAGAAAGAAAGAGGCAGAGCTAGAGTTTGAGCCTGGACAAGATAACTATAGACTGCAAAAACTACACATGACGGACTAGGGAAAAGGGAGGTACAGATGTACACAGAGCATAGGACTCTGATGAGTATGACATGCAGTGACATAAGGTTTTAATGGATGAAGCTAAAGTTTTGCTTTGGGAAAGAAATGCAGTAATTAGCTCTGGGTACATGGGATTTTTCTCTTAGCTATATTGAGTAAAGAAAACTAAATACAGTTTATCTAACCTTAGTCGTCCACCTCAACCCTTTGCACTCTACATTTTTCCTTAGGACCATCATGGAACTGAGAAGGTAGAAATTGATTGCATTTGCCTATATTCACATCTCTGGTCCAATTATATCACGTGCCTATTGGTGAAATGCTCAGTTAAGTGGTACCTCCAAAATGTTATCATAGGTTCCTTTGCAATGTGGCATAATAAAAAGTCTGGAGCTCTGAATCAAAGGAGTTGCTTACATTTTGTAGGACTTTGGGTAATTCAAAGAACCCTTTTGATTCTCTGATTTCTCTTCTGTAAAATGAGGAGTACAATTTTAGCTCTCTCCTGGGGCTGTTGATGAATATCAAATGGAATATTATACCAGCGAGTGTTTCCTGAACTTCAGGGAGATGATGTAAAGTGTTATACCAGGATCTATCATTGTTGTGTTCATTCACTATTCACTCAACAGCTGTTTATGTAACTCCTACAGTGCACCAAATCTGTTACGTGTGCTGGAGATTGTATGGTGAACAAGTCGGCAAGTCCGCTGCTCCAGGGAGAATAAATATTCGTAGGGAAGAATAGCAATAAATAAGTAAACAAATTTAATCATTTGAGAGTCTGATAAGTGCTATAAAAATCAAAATATAGAGATATTTTCAGTTGTCTTGCTATACCATATTCCAACCACTAGCATTGATTGATTACAGAATAATTAGTCTAATAAACTGTCCCTTCTAAACATCCCTACCACAATGGTATGGAATCCAGGGTGATTTGCTGCACTGTTGAGAGCCCATTGTAACCCCTGACACCTGGCATGTGGGAGGCACATTGAACACATGCTTGTTGAATGCCCCACTAAGGGGGTGACAGCGACTAATAATTTCCTGACGTCCTCTTGTCATGAAATATTTACAAAGGAGTTATGGCATTTGGATTTAAAAGGTAACTTACAGCTTCAGTGAGTGCAATACCTTGACGTTAGTGGAGATAGGTTAGTGCAGTAGCATGAGGGCAAATTCCTGAGTAAGATGGCCCAGGACTGACTCTCAGCTCATACCAATTATCATGGCCAAGTTACTGAAACTCTTCGCATACCCGTTTTCTCAACTATAAAATTGGGGTAGTAGCAGTACCTTAAGTTATAGGGTTGTTGAAAGTGTGATATAAACTAATGCAAAAAGTACTTAGAAGCCTCCTGAGCATATTGAGCCTTCGATGCATGTTGGCTACTATAGTTTTTCTTCCTTCCGTCCTTCCTCCCTTCCTCCCTCCCTTCCTTCCTTTCTTTCGTCAATGGGAAAACTAAAGTCTTCAAGTTACTTTGCCATAAGTCAAAGCAAGTTAGTGGAAAAACAACTAGAAATCAATGTGCTGCTTGGTATTTCCTTCTACTACAACTCACAGCCATAGGTTCAGGTGCCCCTCTGGGCTTGGACTATTTTTTTCAAATGGATCAGGCTAGAGCAAGTAGATCTTCTCTCCTACACAACTCAAGATGAAAGAGCCTCTGAACATAGGGAGGGTGGGAGGGAGACGCAAGAGGGAGGGGATATGGGGATATATGTATACGTATAGCTGATTCACTTTGTTATACAGCAGAAACTAACACAACAATGTAAAACAATTATACTCCAATAAAGTTGCTAAAAAAAAAAAGAACCTCTGAACCTCCGGCAGCTATTTCATGGATACTTTGGTTTCTGTCTTCATGCAAAGCTATGTAATCTAACTAGTGAGAAATGCTCTATACACCAAGATGCCTGCACTGGGGACAAACAGGTAGTACTTTGCTGTTGTGATTATTGAGAATAATTGTAACAATTACCTTTTGTTGAAGCCCTACCATATACCAGTCCCTAGGCTAAGTAGTTTATATATAACATTTAATTCTCACAACAAATATATGAAATACTTATCATCACACTTTAAGTCTGAGGAGAAGCAGTTATGTAACTTGTTTAGTATCACACAGTGAGTTTTGGGTCCATCTGATCTTAAAGCCCATGTGTTTTTCTCTAGAAGACATTGCATAGAAATCATCACTTTTTTAAGATTATTATTGTGCCATTCCCATGATCCATACAGAGCTTTCTAAAATTTAAAATACCAGGCTTCCCTGGTGGTGCAGTGGTTGAGAGTCCACCTGTCGATGCAGGGGACACGGGTTCGTGCCCTGGTTCGGGAAGATCCCATGTGCCGCGGAGCGGCTGGGCCCGTGAGCCATGGCCGCTGAGCCTGTGCATCCGGAGCCTGTGCTCTGCAACCGGTGAGGCCACAACAGTGAGAGGCCCGCGTACCGCAAAAAAAAAAAAAATTAATTAATTAATTCAATTAAATTAAAAATACCAAAGTCTTGTCACTCATAAGGGGTATCATGTCTCATAAACAACATGAAGACCTCCCAACACCTACACAGACCAAACCCTTTGCTTTGAGTAAGGGATGGTAACTTCCCTTACTTATCACAGTTAGGGAAAATAAGGACATTTTTTCAGTAACAGGCATTGGTGGTGAGCTTCCACCAGTAGTAATTACTATGGCTTCCTCGTCTTGTCATAAATGAGATATCTATTATACCCCAAGAGCTCAGAGCTAGAGTCTGAGCAGTGGTTGCAGCAGCTAGGATGGTGTAAATGTTTAAAGCTCTAATGAGACATCCAGTCACTGGCTACACAGTTGCTTTTCCTTTTGATGAGGAAATATACAATTCCTTAGGGGTGGATGTGAAATGTTCATAAATAGAAAGGCATCTGAAATATCTACGAGCAATACTTATTTATAGGAATCATTTATCCAGGGTCTCTATGTGCCTTTCCAGCTCCAATATTTATCTGTTATCTATCACCGCATAGCACTCATATTCCACATGCTCTTTCTATTTATATGCATGGAATCTATCTCTCTAATTGTTCTTAAGTCCCTAAAGAGTGGGTACAGTAATTCACCTCCTGCCAGATGGCAGTACGTGCTTCTCCGTGACTTCTAATTCTACCCACAGTAAACCTATCGGCAAATCATTTGTCTGTTCATTCATAGTTTCTCACCACATCAACCAGCAACTACATTTGTTTCTATCTACAATGTCTGGCCTAATCAATGTGGTGTTCTTTTCCTTATGCAATGCATTTTCCCCATCCAGCTTTTCACTGGCTTCTTCTTCTGACCCTTTGATGAGTGTCTGCATGTATGTACATCCTCAGCAAAACCGATTATTGTTACCCAATGCTTGTGGCCAAAATGGTGAAAAGAACATCTGCTCTGGATTATGGTGATGTGAACTCAAAGCAAGTATCCAATTTTATGACTGTTCCACTTCAGGCTAATTCTGTAAACTGTTTAAGTCTCTTCATCTGTAGGACCTGATTAGTAATACTAATCTTACAGTGTTGTGTTTTTTTTGGAGGCTAAGTTATAAGTTACAACATTTGCCTGTAAATGTGCAATAGACCTTCCTAAGAATGGATTTGCATAAATAACATTTGCTTACACTTGCTCTGTGCAGCGACTATGGTTTGTATCTTTCAACTCACTATCTTCAAATAATTCTAAGAGGTAGATACTGTTGTTATTCCAATTTCATAACAGGAGAAAACTGAATGCCATCGAGGTTGGTAACTTGCACAACAACACACAACTAAGAGAACAAGGAGCAAGGTTCTAGTCCTTGTTTTTCTGAACCCAAAGTGCTAGACACACTTTTTTTCTTTTCTTTTTTTACCATCTTTATTGGAGTAAAATTGCTTTACAGTGGTGTGTTAGTTTCTGCTGTATAACAAAGTGAATCAGTTATACATATACATATGTCCCCATATCTCTTCCCTCTTGCATCTCCCTCCCTCCCACCCTCCCTATTCCACCCCTCTAGGTGGTCACAAAGCACCGAGCTGATCTCCCTGTGCTACGCGGCTGCTTCCCACTAGCTATCTGTTTTATGTTTGGTAGTGTATATATGTCCATGCCACTCTCTCACTTTGTCACAGCTTACCCTTCCCCCTCCCCCATATCCTCAAGTCCATGCTCTAGTAGGTCTGTGTCTTTATACCCGTCTTACCCCTTGGTACTTCATAACCTTTTTTTTTTTTCCTTAAATCCCATATATATGTGTTAGCATACAGTATTTGTTTTTCTCTTTCTGACTTACTTCACTCTGTATGAGAGACTCTAGTCTATCCACCTCACTACAAATAACTCAATTTCATTCCTTTTTATGGCTGAGTAATATTCCATTGTATATATGTGCCACATCTTCTTTATCCATTCATCTGTTGATGGACACTTAGGTTGCTTCCATGTCCTGGCTATTGTAAATAGAGCTGCAATGAACATTTTGGTACATGACTCTTTTTGAATTATGGTTTTCTCAGAGTATATGCCCAGTAGTGGGATTGCTGGGTTGTATGGTAGTTCTATTTGTAGTTTTTTAAGGAACGTCCATACTGTTCTCCATAGTGGCTGTATCAATTTACATTCCCACCAACAGTGCAAGAGAGTTCCTTTTTCTTCACACCCTCTCCAGCATTTGTTGCTTGTAGATTTTCTGATGATGCCCATTATAACTGGTGTGAGGTGATACCTCATTGTCGTTTTGATTTGCATTTCTCTAATAATTAGCGATGTTGAGCAGCTTTTTGGCCATCTGTATGTCTTCTTTGGAGAAATGTCTATTTAGGTCTTCTGCCCATTTTTGGATTGGGTTGTTTGTTTTTTTGTTATTGAGCTGCATGAGCTGCTTGTACATTTTGGAGAATAATCCTTTGTCACTTGCTTCATTTGCAAATATTTTCTCCCATTCTGAGGGTTGTCTTTTCATCTTGTTTATGGTTTCCTTTGCTGTGCAAAACCTTTGAAGTTTCATTAAGTCCCATGTGTTTATTTTTGTTTTTATTTCCATTTCTCTAGGAGGTGGGTCAAAAAGGATATTGCTGTCATTTATGTCATAGAGCGTTCTGCCTATGTTTTCCTCTAAGAGTTTGATAGTGTCTGGCCTTACATTTAGGTCTTTAATCCATTTTGAGTTTTTTTTGTGTGTGTGTGTATGGTGTTAGGGAGTGTTCTAATTTCATACTTTTACATGTACCTGTCCAGTTTTCCCAGCACCACTTATTGAAGAGGATGTCTTTTCTCCACTGTATATTCTTGCCTCCTTTATCAAAGATAAGGTGACCATATGTGCATGGGTTAATCTCTGGGCTTTCTATCCTGTTCCATTGATCTATATTTCTATTTTTGTGCCAGTACCATACTGTCTTGATTATTGCAGCTTTGTAGTATAGTCTGAAGTGAGGGAGCCTGATTCCTCCAGCTCCATTTTTCGTTCTCAAGATTGCTTTGGCTATTCGGGGTCTTTTGTGTTTCCATACAAATTGTGAAATTTTTTGTCCTAGTTCTGTGAAAAATGCCATTGGTAGTTTGAGAGGGATTGCAGTGAATCTGTAGATTGCTTTGGGTAGTAGAGTCATTTTCACAATGTTGATTCTTCCAATCCAAGAACATGGTATATCTCTCCATCTATTTGTATCATCTTTAATTTCTTTCATCAGTGTCTTATACTTTTCTGCATACAGGTCTTTTGTCTCCTAGGTAGGTTTATTCCTAGATATTTTATTCTTTTTGTTGCAATGGTAAATGGGAGTGTTTTCTTGATTTCTATTTCAGATTTTTCATCATTAGTATAGAGTAATGCAAGAGATTTCTGTGCATTAATTTTGTATGCTGCTACTTTACCAAATTCATTGATTAGCTCTAGTAGTTTTCTGGTAGCATCTTTAGGAGTCTCTATGTATAGTATCATGTCATCTGCAAACAGTGACAGCTTTACTTCTTCTTTTCTGATTTGGATTCCTTTTATTTTTTTTTTCTTCTCTGATTGCTGTGGCTAAAACTTCCAAAACTATGTTGAATAAGAGTGGTGAGAGTGGGCAAACTTGTCTTGTTCCTGATCTTAGTGCAAACAATTTCAGTTTTTCACCATTGAGGATGATGTTGGCTGTGGGTTTGTCTTATATGGCCTTTATTATGTTGAGGAAAGTTCCCTCTATGCCTACTTTCTGCAGGGTTTTTATCATAAATGGGTGTTGAATTTTGTCGAAAGCTTTCTCTGCATCTATTGAGATGATCATATGGTTTTTCTCCTTCAATTTGTTACTATGGTGTATCACGTTGATTGATTTGCGTATATTGAAGAATCCTTGCATTCCCTGAATAAACCCCATTTGATCATGGTGTATGATCCTTTTACTGTGCTGTTCGATTCTGTTTGCTAGTATTCTGTTGAGGATTTTTGCATCTATGTTAATCAGTGATATTGGCCTGTAGTTTTCTTTTTTGTGACATCTTTGTCTGGTTTTGGTATCAGGGTGATGGTGGCTTTGTAGAATGAGTTTGGGAGTGTTCCTCCCTCTGCTATATTTTGGAAGAGTTTGAGAAGGATAGGTGTTAGCTCTTCTCTAAATGTTTGATTGAATTTGCCTGTGAAGCCATCTGGTCCTGGGTTTTCGTTTGTTGGAAGATTTTTTTTTTTTTTTTTTGCGGTACGTGGGCCTCTCACTGTTGTGGCCTCTCCTATTGTGGAGCACAGGCTCTGGATGTGCAGGCTTAGCGGCCATGGCTCACGGGCCCAGTCGTTTCGCGGCATGTGGGATCTTCCCAGACCGGGGCACGAACCTGTGTCCCCTGCATTGGCGGGTGGACTCTCAACCACTGCGCCACCAGGGAAGCCCCGTGTTGGAAGATTTTTAATCACAGTTTCAATTTCATTGCTTGTGATTGGTCTGTTCATATTTTCTATTTCTTCCTTGTTTAGTCTCGGCAGGTTGTGCATTTCTAAGAATTTGTCCATTTCTTCCAGGTTGTCCATTTTATTGGCATAGAGTTGCCTGTAGTACTCTCTCATGATCCTTTGTATTTTTGCAGTGTCAGTTGTTACTTCTCCTTTTTCATTTCTAATTCTATTGATTTGAGTCTTCTCCCTTTTTTTCTTGATGAGTCTGGCTAATGGTTTATCAATTTTGCTTATCTTGTCAAAGAACTGGCTTTTAGTTTTATTGATCTTTGCTATCATTTCCTTCATTTCTTTTTCATTTATTTCTGGTCTGATCTTGATGATTTCTTTCCTTCTGCTAACTTTGGGGTTTTTTTGATCTTCTTTCCAAAATGAAAATAAATAAGGAAACACAAGCTTTAAATGATACATTAAATAAGATGGACTTAATTGATATTTATAGGACATTCCATCCAAAAACAACAGAGTACACATTTTTCTCAGGTGCTCATGGAACATTCTCCAGGATAGATCATATCTTGGGTCACAAATCAAGCCTTGGTAAATTTAAGAAAACTGAAATCGTATCAAGTATCTTTTCCAACCACAATGCTATGAGACTAGATATCAATTACAGGAAAAAAATCTGTAAAAAATACAAACACATTGAAGGCTAAACAATACACTACTTAATAACAAAGTGATCACTGAAGGAATCAAAGAGAAAATCAAAAAATACCTAGAAACAAATGACAATGGAAACACGACGACCCTAAACCTATGGGATGCAGCAAAAGCAGTTCTAAGAGGGAAGTTTACAGCAATACACTCCTACCTTAAGAAACAGGAAACATCTCAAATAAACAACCTAACCTTGCACCTAAAGCAATCAGAGAAAGAAGAACAGATACACTTTTAATTGCTGTATTCTCAGCACCTAGGACAGTGCCTGGCTCTGTAGCTTTAACTTGGCATCTACGAGTTACTGCTATCTTTGGAGTTAAGTTATATTTCCATTCTTGTGATATTTAATGACCATATAGGTTTGACCCTGTGGATAAACCTGACAGTAACTCATAAATGCAAATGAATGCTTTAGAGTTTCAAACACATCCGTCTCTTCTCAGAAATATTGATGGCATATCGAGGACACTGATGAAGCTATAATAAAAAATAGCTAACATTTTTGGTGTGCTTGCTATATACCAACAGAAAATACTAAATACTTAATATATATTATTTTATTTGTTTTTTACAACAAGCCTATAAGGTAGATAACAGCATTACCCCAACTGTATAAATGAAGAAAATAAGTAACAGAGAAATTTAAGTAATTTGCCCAAAATTACAATTATAGTAACTGTTTAAGCTAGGGTTTGAACCCTGGCATTCTGTCTCCAAAGCCTCCTTATAATTGAGCTAGTCACTAAACCTCTTGAAGCTTCATTTCAAGTACCAATATAATAGGGGTAATAATATCAGCTAACTCACAGGGTTATGAGAATTAAGCGAGATACTGTGCTCTTGAGACAGTCCTTGGCACTTTGAAGAGTGAGCTCAATATATATCAAGCATTATCATTAGTAGCTGCTAGATTTTGAGCTCCCTGTGTACAAATATCATGTCTAGTTCATTTTCATTTCCCCCACAGCACCCGGACACTGTATCGTTGTCTATGGTTTGTGCATAATAAATGCCTTTGAATGAAACTGAACAGAGAATGGGGCACAGTCAATGGGAATCAGAATCTCCCAGGAGGAATCCAAGAGCAGTGGCCTTCAGGAGTTTCTGGGGGCTTGGGGAAAGGTAGGCTAACTTTGTAAGTCCCTCTCCATCCATGCAATAGAATAAATGAACTCCACAACCTTCTCAAGAAGCCCCATCTCTTAGAATTCCACTGACTTCCCTAAGAGCAGGAGGAAGACTGACACAGCTTCCTATCCTCAGCTGCCCCCCTGAATGGGCTGGCTGCAGGGGCAAAAGAGCAGCCAATGCCAAGGAACAGGTAATCAAAGAGCCTCTCAATCAACTGCTTTTACCTCAATATTGCCTTCTGCCCACAAGAGACACAAGCAGAGCCTAGATTTACCTATGGCAGATGGCAGGCCTATTACACGTTCAGAAGCACAGGAGGATGTGTTCATCAGAACACGTGTATATCTACATACATAAATGGACACACATTTATAGAAGAAAAGAACAATCAGTGATGGTGGAGGCTAGCAAAATTCAAGCTCCCTGGGGCTGGTTGTTGAACAGCAACTCCTGCTGCAGAACCAGGTACCAAAGCATAATTTGTAGTCATGTAGCGCCAATATGCCTGGATGACTGTGTAAAACATTTATAAATCAGACCCTAATGGACAGCCTCTGTGCTTTATAACTGCGTTTAACTCTTTCTCACCTCTCCGCTGGTAGGAAACAGGAATACATAAAAATATACTAAGAAGAAAGAGGAAAACCCTATTCCTAACAATTTCACTTGCAAAAAGGAAATGAAGGGAAAGCAGCTGTCTTGCCGTAGTTGTGATAATTAATAACAATAATGCCTCTACTGCATTGAGAACTCACCATGTTCTGGGTAGTGAGCTCAGAGCTGCATATGCATCCTCTATAGTCCTAAAATATGGCACAGGGGTGCGCTGTGCCATATTTCCTTTTAAGGATGCCAAACAGAGGTTCAGACAGGCTTAGTAATTTGCCCAGAGTTCACAGTTGATCTGTAGGGCTTTGGGGTATCCAGCCCCCAAATCAATCATTAAGGTACAGCAAAAAGACCAGACCTAGGTAAAACTCAGACGCAGACACACACACCATGTATCACACGTTTCCACTCCAGATTCAATTCTCTCTCTGACAATCCTGGATGGGAGGTCTCATCATCTCATTTTACAGACAGCAAAACTGAGCTCAGGGTATGTCTGTAACTCATCCAAGGTCACATCTGGTAAGTGCTGGAGTGGAATTTCGAATCAAGTGTGTCTGACTCCAAAGGCTTATCAGCCCTAGAACATCAAGAGGATGGAGGTGTGAGTTTTCTTCCACACTTGCATCCCTGCCTTCAAATGCTCACCATCACCTATGTACCCCTTCTTGTACATTTTCTGCCAAGTGTCCTTTCTGCTTCTAAGCTGACTTTCTCCAGACCTGGTATGGTTAGTTGACCCTCTCAGGACAAATCCTATGCCCTTAGCACCCTCACAGGATAGAACTTGTCTAGATTTCAGAATATTTTACCAAAACCAAACAGCTTTGTTAGCAGCAAAGTTTGAATTCATAGGACTGCTTCTCAAGTAGTATGAATTTATGACATAGTAGCTGTTCATAGGAGATGATTTGGGGTGGGGGGAAGGGGCTAAAAGTCCCTCTCATCCACATACCACCTCTGGGTGAGGACAACTCTGTTTCATAAAAAGAAAGATTTGCCTTTATTGCAGAGTCCCTGTGTCCTGTTCATGTTTCTACCCTAGTATCTGGCACAATAATGCTCAATTAGTGCCCACGAGAGTTCTTTGTATGGGTTGGGAATGTCTGAGCCACCACTGCCTGTAAAGGAGGACCCTGCCTGGGTGTGATCAGAGCTGCTCCAGGTATCCAGGGTGACTGGCAATGCTAGAAACATCTATTCATGGATTTTTCAAAGTTAAACCCATGTATCAGCTCTATAAGCTCTCAGAGCACAGGAGGCTTTGACCCTTTGTTTACTGTTGTACCCCAAGGCCTAGAACAGTGTCCTGCACATAGTAGGTTCTCAATGAATATTTGATGAATGAGTAAATGAATGAATGATTCTTACCACATTGTAATTTAGTCTCCACCTCCTTTACACACACATACATGCATGTACACACATACATGCCCACATAACATACATGCATATCCATGAACTTGCACACCAGCAGGCTTTGACCTGAGACTGCCTTGAGGTCAGAATCTGTTTTGTGCTTCTCACTGGCTCCAGGATTTATGACAGTGCCTGGCACAGCCTTAAAGGAACACTGGTTTGGGCTGGTAAACTGTCTCCCAAGGATGTTCTCCAGGGCCCCATCTCACTGAGTTTTAAGAGGCTCTATTAAATCTGATTTTTCAATGCTTTTCTTCATGCTAGTACTTCCTTCTGAGCAATTATTTCTCCATTTTCATTCTGAGTTTTTGCCTTTTTCCTTGTTATATCCTCATCTACCACTAAACAACATGTCTCCCTCGTGGGGATTTATGTTGACCTCTGTGCTACAGATAGTGTATCACCAGCATGGGCTTCTATAATACTTGCCTAAGTGGTATCAAGGGAGCCCAACCTTTGTATAGTGACTCTAAGGTGTTACTTGGGCAAAATGAAGAAGGGGACCTGGAAAGATTATTCTGGAATGAAAGAAAAATTCTGGCTAGGGGCTCATAGTAAAGGCAAGAGCCCAAGACTATAGTGCAAAAAAAAAAAAAAAAAAATTGTGAAAGAAGAAACTCAGCTGTGGGATGTGGTAAAGAGGTTGTGGAATAAGAGGAAGCCAGATAGAAATAAAGAAAGAAAGAGAGTCTAGACTGAATTGAGTATATTCAGTCTTTATTTCAATCTATACTTATTGATTACCTTCTAGGTATCTGCTGCCATACTGGGTGCCAGGGACACAGTCCCTGCCCTGTTCCATCTTAGACCCTAGTAGAGAGCTATGTATGGATGAGATAGTCACATAAGTATATAATGAATAGCTGATGAGTCCTGTGAGTGTGTGACAGGAGGTTCTGTTCTATCTGGAATGGTCAGGAAAGCTTTCCCCAAAGAGGTCATTCTTGAGTTGAGATTCAAAGCTGGGGAACGGTTAACTAGACAAAGGAGCATGAGAAGAGTTGAAGGGGATTCGAAGTAGAGGGGATAATATGTGCAGGGCTTCTGTTTCGGGAGAGAATGTGTAAGAGGAAATGAAAAGAGACCAAGTGGCCAGAGCTCAGAGGCAAGGAGGTCCTCCTGAGAAGAGATCAGAGAGAAGGGTAGAAATCCCACACTGAAGAGGAACGAAGGCCACAGAAGGGATTATGGCCTTCACCATTAGAAGGACAGGAAGCCATCAGAGGGATTTAAGCCAAAGAGTGGTAGGACACATTTGCACTTTTCAAGTTGACTCTGGTTAATACGAAGGAAATGGCCTGGATGGAAGAAACAGTAGAAACAGGATGCCCAGCTGGATAGTAACAGTCAGAATCCAAATAAAAGATGATGGCTTGGACCAGCATGCCAACCATGGGTTGAGGAGGAATGGGGGTATGTATATTCGAGATGTACTGAGAATATAAAATTGACAGGAATTGATAATGGATCCAATGTGGTAGGGGAGAGAAGTTTCTAGTTTGGTTTCTGGGTTTCTGGATTGTACAGCTAGATGGCTGGGGGTGCCACCTGCTGGAATACAGGGCCACTGGGTGAGAACCAAGTGGGCATGGAGAAGAGCACGTAGTTGTTTGGGTCCAAAACATGGCTTCATCAATCTCTAGTCATGAAAATTCCTGCATTAGCTTCACCTCTCAGAGCTCATGTTCCTTATTTGCAATGTGAGAATAATGCCTCGTCCATAATGTTGTAAGAATAAGATGAGACAAAATACAAAAAGTGTGCAATGCAGTGTTGGCCCTAATCTTGCATTCCACAACAGTGGTCACTGCATTACTAACTTTGTGATCTCAAGCCAGACAGTTAACCTCTTTTCTCATCTGTGGAACAGAAATAATAATAGTGGCTACACTGCACTTCGCTGTGAAGGATAACGCATCAACACTGCCTGTCACAGAGTGGGTACTCGATACACATTACTTATTAATATTAAAGTTCCAGACATGTACCTGCTTTCTGTTTGGCTGGAAGAGTAGGAAATAAGTGCATGAAGGAGAAAATTAGCCAAAAGCAAACATTAAGACATTTGCCTGTTTTTGTTCATGTCTGTCTCTGCTAGGGTTGGCTTTTGGAACTAGACCTTCACATTCCAATCCGTAAAATGGAGATGAAGTTTGTTTCCACTTCCCCTCCCGGTCACCATGCAGAAGGTCATTGAAGAAAGGACCCCTTTGTCCACCTGGGATGCTTGTGCTGGGCAGGGTACAACAGATGACTGATTTTAACCACGCTCCCAGGAAGAGGGCATTCTCCTTCAGAAAACTTAAAAAACAGCATTTCAGCCTCCAGGGAGCCAGGAACAGAAAAGCCAAGAGATAATGAAAGAGAGAGGGAGGTGAACAAAAACTCAGCCTGGAGCTAACAGTGAAAGATAGTCTGCCTGCCTGCTGCCACCCCTCTGCGGCAATGTCAAGTCAGGGCCCATCTACGCTGACGAGAAATCAGATATAGGAACTATGAGAGGGTACATTCCAAGCAGTGATTCATCTCTGGAGGCTGAACCTATGTAATGTCCTTACTAATCTTGGGCTCCCGGGTTATGAAGCCTGCCATCAAGGATGAGTTATATTTTCAATAAGTCATTCTAGCTAATCAGGCCCTCTCACGGTGAGCTGCTAAAGAAGAGACAAGATGAACTGCTCTACAGCTTCTGATCAGGGGTCCCCAATGCGGACAGAATCCTTGGCGGGGGCCTCCTGCCCCAACTGGGTACTGCCATCACCCTTCCCCTTGGCAGCTGGCACAAAGGGAAACACAGACCACGCAAGCACAGGAAAATGACAGGATCTGTGTTTGATAAGGTTATGATTGAATCAAGGCTTTTGCTCTAATTATACTGCAGTTAAATAAATGCAGCCTAGTAATTGTAATTGATGTGCAATTAAACATGTATTTATATCACCATTGCCTTTCCCTGTGCAGCTGTCTGTTCCTGCTTCACATTGTGGCTGGGGACACTGAAATCTGCCTGATGCTCAGGAGGAAGCCCCACTGCTCTCACATGGGTGCCTCGTCTAGGAGGTAAAACAGGAGCTCTGGGGCACTCTTAGAAGTGTGACAACATTCCAGGACCTGAACAATATATGCAGGTCTTCTCAATTGGCCTTTTCAAAAGAGTTAGGGGGCTAAGTGTCCCAACTATCACTCCGTCTGGCCCTAGAAGGTTCTCATCTTCTCTATGTGCTGGATGGGCCATTAAACACGGACACAGTTTGGGAGACGGGTGAAAAATCACAACTAGGTAAAATATCACAGGAGTCATCAGAAGGCAGTGATGAATATCTCTGAGATGCTAGGTGAAAAGTCTGCGAATTTCTAGGTGTTTTAGCTATATGGAAGATAAGACTTCCAAATATTGCAAGCTGGAGGAAAGAAGGACAGATAAGAAATTGCATGAAGATTCAAGCTCTATTTATATTTCAGTGAACACTTATCAATGCTGGTAGCTAGACTAAATCACACGGCTAAAGAAGATATGCCCTCAGGATGTTCATAATCTAAGCTATATGAAAGTAGGAAAACAGCTCAGGCAAAGAATTAAAGCAATGTAAATAAAAGAAGGTTGGGGGCATTAATGCTGAGCTCCACGCTGACTGCTTATTTGGAACTTAGACGAATATCATAAACCTTTAGCCTCACTCCCCAGCAGCCGTGATGGAATGCATCTCAGTTGGGCTTCTCTTCACCCATCAGAGTGCTAATTAAGAGGCTGGAGAAATACCACCATCCACCTCATCTGTTCTTGTTCTCCTGCTAAAAGGACACCATGCATCTCCCTGACAGCTAGTCATTACAGGAGTGTATGGGCACCCCAGGCTTCTGCCAGGGACAGCAAAGACCCCTGAAGACCCCAAACAGAGCTCTGAGCCATACTAGCGCTCAGGAGGGGTGTACACTCTCACCAGCTATGATGGCTGGTGCAGGTTTTAACTCCCAAAGGAGTGTAGTTACGCAAACCTCAGTGGAGTGAGGGTGTTGGTACAGGAGAACAATGGGCAAGAGGGAAGAACAGCTGGTCTTGCAGTTAATTGCAATTCTCTGAGGTCAGTTTCAGATCTAAGGCATTTGGAAGGTGCAAAATGTTTTTCAGCATGTTAAAAAAAAAAGTGCAGTACTTTCCACTTCTTTAGCTCTTCTTAGTTACCAAGCACTTCTCTATGTGATATTTAATTGACCTTTATCCTATAGCAGGGATTATTACCTCTAAGTGACTAATTTAAAAAAGGAGACTCAGAGAAGTGAAGGAACTCTTCAAGGTCAGAGGACTATGTAAATGATAGGGTTGGGAGTAAAGCCCAGGTATTCAGCCTTCTAGTCCAATGTTCTGTAAAAGTCAGTCAAGGAAATGGGCATAAGGGATCTTTTAAGGATGTTGGAAATGCTTTAAAACTAGAAGTGGTGATGGTTGCACAACTCTGTAAATTTTCTAGAAATCACTGTGCACTTAAAATAGATGAAATTTATGGTATGTAACTTATATTATAATCAGCTCTTAAAAAATAAAAGCAAACAAGTGTAGTAAGCAGGGCCTGAGCTTTGGTGTCATTATACCATGGTTCAGATCCTAATTCCAACTCTTAAGCCCTGGGCAACCTTGCACAAGTTCCTTAATTTCTTTACACATCCATTTCTTCATTGCTACAATTAGAGTAATATTATCCACTTCTCAGGATTGCTGTGAGGATCTGGCACTAAAGCAATAATATCTAATTTTATTTGTTATTTCTGATGCCTAGGAATCATGATATAAAAAATAATTAGCTCTTCACTGCCTGCTTAACCATAATCCTTTTTCATATCAAGGCTGAATCTTGTATGAGTATCATGCATATGATATTGTTTTGATCAAAGCCCCAAATCAGTACTTTTCACTGTCACTCAACTAGCAAGTAACAATGGCTCAGCATACCAAGGGTATATACACCCCACCTTCTCCTAAACTGTTCACTCTCAAACTTGGCTGCTCACTGGGATAAACTGGGGAGTTTTAAGAATGTGGATGCCCAGACCCTGCCCCAGATAATCTGATGTTTCTTTTTAACAACTTTATTGGAGTATAATTGCTTTACAATGGTGTGTTAGTTTCTGCTTTATAACAAAGTGAATCAGCTATACATATACATATATCCCCATATCCCCTCCCTCTTGCGTCTCCCTCCCACCCTCCCTATCCCACCCCTCTAGGTAGTCACAAAGCACCGAGCTGATCTCCCTGTGCTTTGTGGCTGCTTCCCACTAGCTATCTATTTTACATTTGGAAGTGTGTATATGTCTATGCCACTCTCTCACTTCGTCCCAGCTTACCATTCCCCTACCCCATGTCCTCAAGTCCATTCTCTACGTCTGCATCTTTATTCCTGTCCTGCCCCTAGGTTCTTCAGAACCATTTTTGTTTTTTTTTTTAGATTCCATATATATGTGAGAATCTGATTTAAATCTGGTATGGAGCATGGCCTGGGCATTGGGATTTTTGAAATCTCTCCATGTGATTCTAATTGCAGCAAAGTTAGAGAATTATAACTCATTGGGTTTTGATTCTGGCTATGATACAATCCTCCTGGGGAGCTTAAAAAAAATCCCAAGCCTGAGCCTCACACCCCAAGATTCTAATATAATCAATCCAGGGTCGGGTATGGGCATGTTAAAAGTTCCCCTGGTGATTCTAATGTGCAGCTCGTACTGAGAATCACTTCTTCAAACCTTGATAAGCAGGATGCCTTATGGGTAGGGGATCTACTCTGCAGCCCCTCCCCTCATTCCTCTCCCTTGCTTCCAGGAAAAGGGTTCACGGGATGGTATGGTGGGCACTTCCTATTATCACCTGTTAGACTATGACCTCAGATCTTAGGCCTGCTGCAATGAAGCAAGCCCTGGGGTTTTTAGTAATCCCAGGAATGTAGGAAGAATATTATTAAGGAGGATAACCAATGCTAATTCAAAAGGGGCATTGGCAGAGTAGATGAGTGTCCTTCAAGTCTCATGGTCCACATAGTGCAAGGAGATTGGAGGTTGGTGAGAACAGACTTTCCAGGAAGTGGAGGAGGTCATGAGGTGTTTAGGAGACTCTCAGGAAATGATCAGCCATCTATTCATCCATTCAACAAATGTGAATGGAGTTGCTCCACTATGGTAGGTGCTGTGACAATGGTGAGCAAGGTAGGCATCACAGCCTATTCAGAACTTAATAAAAATACAAACCTCCCTCTGCTGCAGTCAACCATTCACTAAAATGAGTCTGAACTTACCACCATCTCCGTCATCTTGTATTAAACCCAAATCTCTGTTGGTCACCCTGTCACTCGTCCAGAACGGCTCCTGCATCCCTCGTTGCCTACCCCACTGATCACTATTCTCATTCCTCCCTGATTCGGGCTCAGATTGATGCCTTGCTTTTCTTTCTGGCTACTACCCCTGTCCAGACACAGATTCTTTCTTTATCAAGCCAGTTACCACCCTAGAGACCTTGAGGATGGGAGAATTGGAGGGTTCTGTGAGTCAGGTAGAACTAAGACTGGCAGATTTGGTCAGAAATGCTTGTTCTTATAAAAGAGTTTTCAGAAAATCCTGGGAAGACAGAAAGGTTCACTCACTGTACAGGTTCAATACGTATTTTGTCACTTCTTCCACATTTCCAGTTCTCAAGGATTATGGCTGAGCCGTGATGTCTTGTCCTTGACCATGTGACGGACCTGTCTTCACTGTTTGCCCCCATCAGAGTCATTTGTGGCCCCATCCTACAGGGTCAGGTGGGCAGGGTGAGCCAGTCCTGGCAGACGTAGCTGCAAGATAGGATCAGCACCTGCCCCAAATCCTGACTCGTATTCTCAGGAACAAGAGAGCCCACAGGTCCAGCTCCCAATTTTCTCTCCAGGCTTTATATCTGCACTTCTTTCTTCCACTTCTTGCCCTCTTTCCCAAAATAGTAAATGATGGTGATGCTATCAGGAAAGCACTTAGAAGGGATAAGAGTGGGTGATCCTTCCACTGCTGTGATTTGTGGTATCACTCATCCTTAATCAGATGGTCTAAAGTACCTTATATATCTAGTCCATACAACAGTTGATCAAAAAGCCCCTCCAAACACATTTTAGAGGTGATGTCAGAGAACCATTACTGATTTTCTACAGTTTGGTACCCTTATCAATAAAATGGACGTGGCAATAATTAATGTGAGAAAGTGCTTCACATGGTATCTAATTTACAAATGTTACCTATTATTTATATTGTTGGTGACCAGAAGGAAATTTTTGTGTAATTTTTAAACGTTTTTGGAATGATCCCATGACATGAAGAATAATTAATGAGCATTTGCCATGTGGTATGTATTATTGTAAGCACGCTACTTATCTCATTCAAGCCTTACGGCAATATATCAAATAGGTACTCTTATCCTTCCCACTTTATAGTTGAGGGAAATTACCACAGAGAATTTAAGTGCCAATACCAATAAATATTATCTGTGTTAATAAAAATGTTTGGAAGATTCCAGAGAAAATTAGAGAGAGAGGAAAAAAAGATGGATCTTGATGGAGAAAGAATAATCTAAAACAGAGTAAACAAAACAGAGAGAGGCAAAACATGGCAGGTGGGGCACCTGTGTTATGAGGGCAGTTGGGTACTTGGTTCTTTGGTGTAGTTCAGTTAAGTCCTATTAACAAAAATGACATGTCATAGGTGTTGTAGGACCTGAGTGAAAAATAGGATGGGGGAGGTAGTGGAATTGACAGAGATAGGTCGGCAATGAACATGTCCTCTGCATAGTGGTAATTCCTCCGATATTTAATCCATGCCACGTACAGACACTATTTAATAAAATTATGGATGAAGGAATGAATAAGTAATGTCCATAGCCTAAGGCAGGTGACATCTTGCTACTTCCCAAGCCTTGAAAACGACTCTCCTTTTGAATCCAGTTATCAGTGCATTTCAGCCTGTGCTAAACAGTGTTGGGATATAGACTAACAAAGTCTTCTTATCCTTCCCATTGTGTTCAACTGGGTTGAAAGAGATAGAGCATCACACCACCACGTAAGTGGATCAGTTTATGCTATGGAAACCACAAGGCAATAGCACTGAAGTCTCCTAGGCCAAAATGATTGGCTGGAGAAGCAGGGGGAAGAGTTACAAATCCTTCTTTATTTTCAGAAGTGTAAAAAGGTCAAAAAGGGCAGCTCCTTCTATAACCTCCCATTAAAATTCAAGCATATCGTTGACAGAGGCCCTACTCCACTTGTAAGGCAAGCATGGTGCTGCTAAGACAGGAGAAGTTTTGCTTTCCTAGGATGAGGATTTGGCCTCAGAGTTATTGGAAATGGTCCCAACGAGTCCTAGAGGCTATAAGCCTGACATAGCCTGAGCTGTTTCTGTCACTTCCGGGACTTGGGGATAAAACTGGCCAGAGCTGTCACTTTCTCTGTTCCAGACATGATTCCATTTTCATCCGTTGTAAGGTCTATCAGGATTTCAGCAATATTATTTTCATGTGACTTGTTATTCTGATTCTTTCCTTGTGGTTTGCATAAGATTGGCCAAAAAAAAAAATCATTAGAAAGTACCACCTTATTTTCAGAACCCCTTGTTCCATTTATCAAATGGCCTCAGATTCAGTGGCTGCCAGCAATGCTGATTTGAATTCCCCTGTTCCGTCCTGATTTGTGTGCAATTGTTCTAGTGGGAGGGATGGCTACTTATTATGCAGAATGTACTCCTGATGTGCATAGCAGTCTGGATGCTTCAGCAGCCCCGGGGCCGGCTTCTTAGCCACCTTTCCTAGGGACTGGTAATTTCTGGAGGCAAAGCAGAGAAATTTACATAAACTGGAACCTTGCACCACTAAAATGTGTTGTAAGCTGGATTCTAAAATTTTACACCAGTGATCTTTCAATCTCCTTCAGAACTGGCAAGGATATAAAGCAAGGCATTCCCAGATTAGCTTCCAATGAGAAAGCTCCCTTTACTAGGTAGTGAGCCTCACCGCATACTCAATAAGTGCCCAGATCTGGATCCCAGAATATCCACAGTCAAACTTAACTAGCTCTGTGATTTCAGCCAGGTTGATTACTCCAGCTGATTTCAGTTTTTTCATCAGTAGGGTTGCAAAGGTCAAAAAGAAATTACCTGTAAAACACCTAAAATCATGCCTAGAACATGAAAAGTTCTCAGGAAATGCTGGCTTTTATCAATATTATTACACTCTCCTTTTTCCCCTGTGGAGGTTTCTATTGCCATCATTAAAGATTGAAGGATAAAGATAGTTAAAATATCAATCCCAAATTTCTCCTATGGAAACAATCTAGTGTTTAACTACTTTCCCATCATGGATCCTCTGCCTGAGCCCAAACAAATCTATTGAAATCTATTGAAAAGATTAACTTTTATTGTTTCTTATTTACTACTACTGAACGATAGATTCTCAGTAAATCCATTCTATATGGGTAAGTTACAACTACCTGAATGGGTAAGTTACAACTACCTGAATGAGTGAGACCATGCCCGCAATATTGCATCAGTTTGGGGGACTAAATATTAAAAGGGGCATTAGTACTCCGAGATGTGAATTAAAGTCACGAGGGGACTTGATATCACACAATAAAAAGGATGAGCATGTCAATTTTTTTTAATGGGGGATCTATGATAGCTACATTTTTACTGATGATTCATTCATTCCTTCTCTCAAAAATAACTTTTTGAGACAAGACTTCTAATATGGCAAATCCTCTCAGCAAATCTTCTCCCCGAAAATCAGCTACGACACTGAACACACACACACACACACACACACACACACACACACACACACACACA